>NW_027397074.1:32271650-32517747 GCF_003265705.2 Callorhinus ursinus
TTTCTTTCTTTTCTTTTTCTTTCTTTCTTTCTTTCCTTCCTTCCTTCTTTTTCTTTCTTTCTTTCCTTCCTTCCTTCCTTCCTTCCTTCCTTCTTTCCTTCCTTCTTTCCTTTCCTTTTTTTTTGGAACATTTTTAGAGCCTCCATCAGTTTTGGCAAACAGCACATCAGTTTCATCCAAATTCTAAAGCTGGGAGTTGATCCAAAACTCTGGTAGTCAGAGATCTGCTAAGTGTGTTGTTGCTCTATTACCTGACACTTTTGGCTCAATTTGGGACATTTTTTTATTCACTCTTTATATTTTCTTTTCTTATTGTTGAATTTTAAGTTACAAAAGAGCTGCTTCTTCCGTACAAAAATCTCAATCTTTTAATAGTGTATCTCCACATGCAAAGTAATTTACTTGAATTCATAGTTCAAATCATAAAAAAACTGCTTCTTTGTTTTGCGTGATATCAAAAAATAAATAACAGTTTTTAAATCTTTCAACCAGTTGCATAAAGTGGATTTTTAAAGAGTGTTAATGATATTCCTTCATATAACTAAATGATGAAATATTTGTTATCAAATTTCAGTAGCTGTCTTAATGTTTAAGATTCTGAGTTTGTTTTCTTTTTCAATAGTAGATTTAATCAGAATGATTTTAAGGAATGATATTTAACCAGATAATTTCTAGACAAAAATTCAAAGTATTACTAAAAAGTATATAGTTTTACTTCAATAACTTTGGTTTAATCATTACTTTGGTCATATATGCTTTGTGGCTCACCAATAGTACATAATCTCTGAAAAAGAAATTTACAAAGGCATTTGATGCAGAGATTCTATTAAATCTATAATATTTCTTCAAGAATATATATTGTTTCATGAGTATATCTATGGAAAATTTGTTACTAGTTTCTACTAGCTTCCTTGGGAAATATAACGTTCCCAAGATGTAACTCAAAGAAATAAAGTTAAGTACTGGATCCTGGTATTTATTTTATTTTTTTAAAAGATTTTATTTATTTATTTGACAGAGAGAGAGAGACAGCAAGAGAGGGAACACAAGCAGGGGGAGTGGGAGAGGGAGAAGCAGGCTGCTCTCTGAGCAGGGAGTCCGATGCGGGGCTTGATCCCAGGACGCTGGGATCATGACCTGAGCTGAAGGCGGACACATAACAACTGAGCCACCCAGGTGCCCCAAAGATCCTGGTATTTAAAACCAAATTTCTCAAAGCTTCAATATACTGATCTGTTAAAACAGAAAATGATCAGGGCACGTGGGTTGAGCGTGTACCTGTGGCTCAGGTCATGATCATGGTGTCTGGGGACAGAGCCCAGTGTGGGGCTCCCTGCTCAGTGGAGAGTCTGCTTCTCCCTTTTCCTTTGCTCCTTCCTCTACTCATGCTCTCATCCTTGCTTTCTCACTCTCTCAAATACATAAACAAAATCTTTAAAAAAAAATGATCTATGTTAAAATTTATTATAATAAGATGTAGAAAAGTGGGTATCACTTTGTTAAAGATATACATGACTACACTTTTGTCTGAAATTTTCACTTTTAAGTGGTTACAATGGATGGTATCACATGCAAGACTATCATTTATTCCATTTTCCAAACTTTGTTTCTATATGAATGGTTGTTGAAGGTGAGGAAGCAAGAAAAAAATTCTGAAATACATTGTTAGGAAACTATTGGATTAAATAAAATCTATGAAATGTTCTTTCTGTAGACCTACTTAAATTCTAAGAGAAGATAATCAAATGCACTCATTCTTATCTTCTGACAGGATTCAGGTCAATGGCGCTTGTTTGATTTCTATTCTAAGTGATGTCTATCCTGAACCAAGGAAACGAGACTGGGCTTGGATATGGCTATACACAGGAATGAAGCCACCAGGAAGTTGGTTCACATGATTTTGCATATAAATAGGGTGTTTTCCTACAGTTAGGGTAGGTTAGATCTACCCACATTCTATTTTACCAGATCATTGAAGGAAAAAAATATTAAATTTTCCTTATGTCAATAATTTCCAGATTTCTGTGATTATTAAAAAAAATCATTTGAATGATTATTGAAACAGATTTTGAGGCCCCACACCAGATCTTCTCCTGATTCATAATCTCTGCATAAGTCACCCAGGAACTTTTAATTTTAACTATTTTTTTCCCCATGGCTTCTTATTAAGAAAAAAAGAGCTAGCAAATCATTTGTTAGGATAGATAATGGAGTCTGTTTAATGTAGTCTGGCTCTGTTTTACTGACAGTGAATTTCGTTCACTCTCACCTACAACAAAACCCAAGCTTTAAGAATTTTCTGAATTCCAGCTATGCCTCTAGCACTTAGAATATCACAATATGTGCAAGTCAGATGATACTTACAAATTTGTTTAAGGTCCTCAGATGGTGCACACTGTATTTCTTATGGTATGTAAATTTTTAAATTACTTTTTAAAATTAAAATATTTGTGGTTAAATCTAATGTAGGTGCATACATCTACATAAATATAAGCTTGCATGGGTAAATATATAGAAAAAACAAATGTTTTTTGATAAATTTTATGTATGACATGTAAAAGGAAACCTTATAATCCTATAATCACAGTTATATATTCCTACACCATGCATTTTACTGCAATGCAGACATTTTCTTCAGATTTATTATTTGTTTCACTTTGCAAGTATAAGAATCCTCTTAAATATGATTCACTCTTTTTAATATGATTTTTTTAAATGTGGAAAATATTCTCATTATTCATATACATATTAATGAGAAAGATGCTTTTTACAAGCCATTAAGTAATATTATAACTTTTGAAAAAATTTACTTAAAAAAAATCCATTGAATAGACGTTAAGTAGTAAGAACCATGCTGGCACAACAGTGAAGTAGATACAAAGAATGATAAAGAGTTCCTGCCCTCAAAGGACTCATAGCCTAGGAGAAAACAGATATATAAACACACAGTACATCTATCACATGACAAATGTCAAGGAAGCTAGAGTTTTATGAGCACCTTGAAAGAGATCATAAAAGAATTATCTTAAAGAGGAGCAATAAGGGAAACGGGGGGGAGTTCATCAGGTGGAGAAGAAGAATAACAGTCACAGAGGCAATGGTGGAGGCATGGGAACTGTAAATAGGTATGAGCAACTTGGCATGGCTAGACGGTGGTGACAGCATGAGAAGCATGGACATGAGCACCTGGAAGGCAGACTCAGGTAAGGTAATGGTAATGGATGAAACACATCAAATATTTCTGAGGTGTATTTGGACCCATGGCCACTGAGGACTTAAAGATATTTAAAAATGGTGATAATAATGGCCGGAGGTGGCGAGTTGGGATAAGGACACTATAATATGCAGTGCACAGAGCATTGAGGTCAGTGGGTCTGCATTTTGGCTGATGATCTCAATCAAGTGGGGAGTTGTAAAAACATGATGCCCAAATGCATACTTGATCAATTACAGCAGAATCTCCGTATGGGGAACTGAGGGGTGGCACCAAGGCATGAGTATTGTTTAAAGCATCCTAGGTGATTCTAATGTGCAGCTAAAATTGCGATCCAATTAGATTGTTGGTTCTACTGGGTTAAATGGTTGATCCATGTAGGTGATGAGAGGGGAGGAGACATCTAGTTTGACTCCTGCAGTTTCTTGCTAGAGGAACTGGGTAAACAGTTAAGCATTAACACTGATGGAGGGAGAGGACAGCTATAGATTGTGAACATGATTATGAGTCCAATTTTTGAAATTTTGAACCTAGGGAAATGTATTTTACAATATTGTAAACACTCTTCCTGCACTTGCTCATGAATTTTCGTTGGTTTGGGAGAATTGAGAAAAGCCTTTAAGAATATAAGGAACGGAAAGGCAGAGAAGAATTTAAATATTTGGCCTCTATTTCTCCAGCGTCTGGAAACATCCTGTTCATCCTGTATTAGTTTGACTTTTCTTCATTTAAGTCTCTACTTCAACAAATAATCACTTATTCCTTCTGTGAACTGGGCTTTGTGTTGAGAGTTTCTGCAAAGAGGAATAAGACCTATTTTCAATTCTGTTTAAGGCCCATATTTCTAGACTCCATCACTAGTGCTCCTGGCCTTAACTTATTAAATGTCATTTAAGCTGGACAAATTTTACCCACCACAAAGGTAGATGATTTTTAAAATGAAAAGCTAATTAAGACAAAGGAGATACCTATAATCAAACCTTGTCATTTCTTTGAGGACACAGAAAGATTTCAGAGTACACTTCATTTACCAGGACATGTTAGGTGAAGTAAAAATGTTATAGAGGGATTATAGTAAGAGAAGGAGTTATTTGTCCCAAAATGATCTCTGCATGGATAGGTAATCATCCTAATAAAGTTTGGACTATCCCAGTGCAGCATTCTATGATTTCTCCAAGCTATGTAAAATTAAGAAATAAACCAAATAGCCCTAGGGTACTAGTTACAAAGGACTATAACATCTCAGCCTGCAGTCTAGCTTCCCAGGCCCATGGTTAAAATCCACACTCAGTTGTTCACACAAAGACCAGGGCTGACTAGTGAATGATAATATAAACCATGCCCAATTCTCTGCATTTTGTGTAGATATAAGCCATGCTTAGCCTTTTTCCAGTGAGTATTAAACTAATACTCTACACATTTTCCTTATTTAAAAATGACATGTCTCCTTCATCATCTCCAGTTTCAAGTATTTCTAGATTCCTAGAACTTATATGTGTTAAACTACTGTGTAATGAATAAAGAGTTCAGATTGAACAAAGGTGCAATATCTCTTAAGAGATAGTTGTATGAACCAAAGTCACATGTAAACTTTCAGGTATTACAGAGACAAGCAGTGCTTAGTAAGGAGACACCCTGCAACTAGGGTATTTATCAGAAAGAAAATTTAGCAGAAAGTCTAGGTAGAGATTTTTAAGAAAGGAGAGATAGGAACTTAATAATGGCATAAAAATATTAATGAATACTTTTCTTGGTTCAAAGCATTTATATTTAATGATAAATCATAATTAAATAATTAAATAGTTGAAGTTTAAATTCTTGAATATATTCAAGAAAATAAAACATATTTTTCAAACTATGTAACAAGACACAAGCTTGTTAGATTTACAAGCCTAAGTAATTCTAATTAGGTTAATGGTATAACAGAGTTGGCATTTAATCACAAAGGAATAAACACGACCTTAAAAGGATTATTTTTCTTACGCTATTAGGGCTTATAGTACAAACCCACACCAGCTTGACCATAACATGCTAGAGAGAGCCAATTAAAATTAAATGCAATATGGATATATCTGCTAATATTTTTGGATGTCCTTAGGAGTACAATGAAACAGAAATGAAAACAGAGAGGCAGAAGACTAAATCATTAATTCATATAACCCAAAAGTAATGAACTAAAAATAATTAGAATTAGTAATAGTGGCTAATAAATTACCAGTTGCAATAAAAACATGGACTTATATTCAATGTATCAATAATATCAAACTATAAAATACTACAAAGTAACTTTTAATAATAAAAATATAAACTACATTGGAATAAGCCTATTAAGAAAAATGTGTTATATATACGAAGATAATCTTAAAAAACATGAAAAATTATTTTCTTTTTTTAAAGTAATCTTTGTGCCCAATATGGGGCTTGAAATCATGACCCTGAGACTAAGAACTGCATGCCATACTGACTGAGCCAGGCAAGCACCCCTAAAAAGTATTTTCTTTAAATGTGTGAATAATTTAAGACAAATATAATTTTGGTGATGGGTACCCTGATTATTTTAAAGATGTTGAACATTTTCACACTTATCTTAGAGGATGAAAACAATGCCCATTTAAATATTACTGGGAGTGGTTTGAGCTTTACCAAATTATACTAAGGATACTGAGAATTGCATTCTCATCAATAAAACTATGTGACAAATAGAAAAGAAGGCAGCTTACATATAATTTTATAAACTATATTTTATAGCTCTCTATTAATAAATAAATGGTTAGAAATGACAATGGGACCTAAAATTCAGTCCTTATTAATAATATGATAATAATTAATAACACAATAATTTGGAGTTAAAATAATATGTAGATGTTCTGAGAACACAGAAAGTTAGTGAGTATCCATCATTCATGAAAATGTATAATGTAATGACTTCAGAAAGCAGAGTGATATATTTATCAGAATTCTTAACAATGTTTATAACATTTCATTCAGGAATTCCAATTCTAGAAAATTATTTGGAAAAAATAGTAAAAAAAATATAGAAACAGCTCTTAGGAGCTACAGTGTTCAATAGAGTTTAATTTATAACAGTCAAAATTTCAAAGCAAATTTGGAAATCTGAATATGCATTATATAGAGATGGTTACACAGAGCTTTATGCTATCATTATATACATATTTTGGTCATCATTAAAAATTAGGCTATCAACTCCTATAAATATATGGAAACAATAAAGAATATAATGTTAATTGAATAAAAATTAGAGTATTATATTTTATGTATTTTTTCAATTGCCTTTGTCATACACAAATACTTAGGGACAGAAACAAAAGGATTTCATTAGATAAAGTATGTAGAAATAAAATTATTTAAGATGATAACATTTTTACCCAGGATTACAAAATTTTTATAGTGATGATATCACAGAGTCACCAAATTTAAAAATCACTCTACATTATGTCTGGACAATTTAGATAATGCCAGAGGATTGCTCCCCACAGAGATACACTTCTGTAGAGCTTTCACCCTTCTACAATGCCAAGAGCTTATCTCGCTAAATTACAAGTTCCAGGTCACACAAGGTGCTTTACATCATCTTGTCTAACAAAAGATGAGTTTCCCAATTAGAAGTTTTTATGCTAACAATTCCTTCCCGGCACACCACAGATGAGGTCTATGTGCCTCACACTGTCCCTGCTTCACTCCTTTGCTTGTAGTGCCTATCACTACTGAGTGAAACAGTCTTCCCTTTTTCACCTCCATGCTAAAGTCTTCTTCATGTTTTAGATCATGGCTTATGTCCTTCTTATTTAATAGTAAAATTAACAATTAGTACTAATAAGAAATTAAGAAAACAATCTTGTTTTTAACTGCACAAAAATAATGACATACCTATGAATAAACCTAACCAAAAAGGTTAAAGACCTATACTCTGGAAACTATAAAACTGATAAAAGAAAATGAAGACAACACGAAAAAATGGGAAGACACTCTAAACACATGGATTGAAAGAACAAATATTACTAAAATGTCCATACTACCCACAGTAATCTACAGATTTAATGCAATCCCTATCAAAATGCCAACAGCATTTTCCACAGAACCAGAACAAACAATCCTAAAATGTTTAGGGACCTCGAATAGTCAAAGCAATTTTGAAAAAGCAAAGCAAAGCTAGATGTATCACAATTCCAGACTTCAAGTTATATTACAAAGTGGTAAAGATCAAAACAGTACGGTACTGGCATAAAAACAGACACATAGATCAGTAAAAAAGAATAGAAAAGCCAGAAATAAACCCTCAGTTATACGGTCAATTAATCATTGACAATGAAGGAAAGAATATCCAAAGGGAAAAAGATAGTCTCTTAAACAAATGGTGTTGGGAAAATTGGACAGCAACATACAAAAGGATGAAACTGGACCACTCTTTTACACCATACAGAAAAGTAAACTCAAAAGTAAAGACCTAAATGTGAGACCTGAAACCATAAAAATCCTAGAAAAAAGCTCAAGTAGTAATGTCATTGACATCAGCCATAACAACATTTTTCTAGATATGTCTCCTGAGGCAAAAGAAATAAAAGCAAAGACAAACTATTGGGGCTACATCAAAATAAAAAGCTTCTGCACACAAAGGAAATAATCAACAAAACTAAAAGACAACCTATGGAATGGGAGAAGAGATTTGCAAATGACATATCCATAAAGGGTTAGTATCCAAAATATATAAAGAAATGATGCAACTCAACACCCAAAAACCAAATAATCCATTAATAAATGGGCAGAAGAAATGAACAGACATTTCTCCAAAGAAGACATACCCATGGCCAACAGACACATGAATAGATGCTGAACATCACTCATCATCAGGGAAATGCAAATCAAAACTACAATGAAATATCACTTCGCACCTGTCAGAACAGCTAAAATCAAAAACACAAGGAACAACAAATGTTGGTGAGGATGTGCAGAAAAAGGAATCCTAGTGCACTGCTGGTGGGAATACAAACTGGTGCAGCCACTGTGGAAGATAGTATTGAGGTTCCTCAAAAAGTTAAAAATAAAACTATCCTATGATCCAGTAAACACACTACCGGGTATTTACCCAAAAAATACAAAAACACTACTTCAAAGGGATACATGCACCTATGTTTATTGCAGCATTATTTACAATAGCCAAATTATGGAAGCAGCTCATGTGTCCATCAATAGATAAAGAAGAAGAAAATATATATATTTCAGCCATCAAAAAGAATGAAATCTTGTTTTCAGTGACATGGATGGAGCTAGACAATATGATGCTAAGTGAAATAAAGTCAGTCAGAGAAAGACAAATACTATATGATTTCACTCCTATGTGGAATTTAAGAAGCAAATCAAATGAGCAAAGGGCAAAAAAAGAGTGGAGAGAGACAAACCAAGAAGGAGATTCTCTTCTTTTTTTTAAGATTTTTTTTTTATTATTTGTCAGAGAGAGGGAGAGAGAGAGAGAGCACAAGCAGAGGGAGCGGCAGGCAGAGGGAGAAGCAGGCTCCCTGCTGAGCAAGGAGCCCAATGTGGGACTCAATCCCAGGACCCTGGGACCATGACCTGAGCCAAAGGCAGACGCTTAACCGACCAAGCCACCCAAGCATCCCAAGAAAGAGATTCTTAACTAGAGAGAACAAACTGATGGTTACCAGGGGGGTTGTAGGTGGCAGGATGGGTTAAATAGGTGATGGGGATTAAGGAGTATACGTTTCATGATGGGCATCGGGTGTTGTATGGAAGCGTTGAATCACTGTACTGTACCCTAGAAACTAATGTAAGACTGTATGTTAACTATACTGAAATTAAAATAAAATAAAACAATTAGTAATAATAAGTATAGTAATAAGAGCAATAAAACATCATAAAAGAAACATAATTGAGAGATTACTAGTGAAGATATTTTATAAATATTAATTCTCTAGAGGGGCACGTGGGTGACTCAGTGGGTTAAGTGTCTGCCTTTGGCTCAGGTCATGATCTCAGGGTCCTGGGATCGAGCCCCGTGTTGGGCTCCCTGCTCAGTAGGGTGTCTTCTTCTCCCTCTCCCTCTGCCCCCTGCTCATGCTCTCTCTTACTCCTTCTATCTCAAATAAATAAATAAATAAATAAAATAAAATCTAAAAAAAAAATTCTCTAGTAGTCATCTACACCCCAAAACACAAAGTGGGCATTTTTATTTCTCTTTTCCAAACTAGGAAACTGCAGTTCAGAAAGACCAAACAGCTTGCCACAGAAACAAAACTACAAAGTTAGCTGAGCTGGGGTTTGTCCTTGGGCTTGAAAAAAGACAAAAATAGTGTTTTGTGGTTTTCTCTCCCATTTTCCACATTAACAGTCTTTCAAAGATTCCTCAGACAGAATAAAACTCTTGCTTCCCTGTATCTCAACTGTATTTTGAACTTGAGGAGAACACTGAGTTTACAGACTACCTTGAACCATAGGTATCTATGTCTTTTGTTTTCATACCACCCAGCCATGTCAAATGTGCACACGTGCGCACGCAAACACACACACACACACACACACACACACACACACACACACACACACACATACACATAGTATCAGTCCACAGAGGAAAGTACTTGCCCAATAAATATTCAATGAACTGATATAAGAAGAACGCATGTTTAACCTATCATCAATGAGCCTTTATTAACATTTCTAATTCCAGTGTTAAAGATAAAATAGTCATGAAATCCATGAATATACCAAAGACCAAGCACACTAACGCAGGACTGTAAAGAATGTACAACAGTGAAAATGGAAAATACTTTTAATACCTGCAAGAGATGAAAGTATATGAATCCCAGGTGGTGCTACATTTTAGTACTGTAGTTATTGGCATATAGTTCTAAATGGACTTTTTTCAAGTCAAATATCTTAATAGAAATGGAGTTATAATCAAACGATGTGGCAAATTTTCAGTATCTAATGACTCCTGAAAACTTGCCAAAACATGCAGATTTTGAAAGAAAAGGTTCATTTCTTTCTTGATTTACTACAGAGTAAATTACAGACAAGTTAGTGTTGCATTTGGCTAAGGAATTGAGAATAAGACACACAAATGAGCAAAAGAAAAATACCTATCTAGTATATTCTCCTCCCTAGGCAACATTGATCATTATCTTGTGAGGATGTAAAAAATTTTCAAACAATTATGGAAGTATTTAGTCCAAGAATATCTCCCTGAAATCATCAAGAATGAAGAGAGAATTATATACATTTAACAAGCTGACAAGAAAGTAGGCAAACCTGAGTGAATGAGCTTTGTACAAAGAATAAATGATAAATAGTAAATTAACATGATATCCAAATAGCCAGGATGGCTCTTATAATTGGTGAAATATTTGTTCTTAGGAGGGATGCTGAACTCAATGTTGAAAGGAAATATGTCTGTTCATTTTTTCACATGACTCATTTCTAAAGGCAATACTTTAACTCAAGATAAGTCAATAAAATATCCAAGTACATTTGGTATGAATTATTTGAGAAAATCCCTAAAGGGAGCCATAAGGATTCATACCCTCTGGGCTTTTGAAGAATATATGTTTAAAGCTAAGAAACACATAGACTAGGTAGGTATTCTATGCATTATGCTGACAGACAATAATGTAATCAATTTGCCTTATAATTTTATTAATGTGATATAAAATGCATTAAGAATATTTGGTTACTCAACACATACTTTTTAAATTTTACCCTCTAGACCACTAAATATAATTCTTCTTCCTTTAATGATTTCTCTTCACATTAATCATATACTGTGTCTGAGCAGTTCTATCTTCTAATAATTTCATATTTCCTTTATGTTTTTCTGTCATCATTGCCACTAACTCATTTTAAGCAATAGCCTCTATTTTTTTACTTTTTTATTATTATATTATGTAAATCACCATACATTACATCATTAGTTTTTGATGTAGTGTTCCATGATTCATTGTTTGCGTGTAACACCCAGTGCTCCATGTAGAACGTGCCCTCTTTAATACCCATCACCAGGCTAACCCATCCCCCAACCCCCTCCCCTCTAGAACCCTCAGTTTGTTTCTCAGAGTCCATAGTCTCTCATGGTTCATCCCCCCCTCCAATTTCCCCCCCTTCATTTTTCCCTTCCTGCTATCTTCTTTTTTTTTTTTACTTTTTTTTATTATTATGTTATGTTAGTCACCATACATTACATCATTAATTTTTGATGTGGTGTTCCATGATTCATTGTTTGCGTATAACATCCAGTTAAGCAATAGCCTCTTAATTGTTATACTTGCCTGTGAGCTACTAGAGCAACACTCACCATTTTATTCTTCTGCTTAAAACTTCATCATTATTGGGTTGAAATACAAATATCTTAGTACTAAATGGTCTCTGATTTTATTCTTCTTTACTTCTTACTTCATCACTCTTTGTTTCACTCACAGTAGACTGTTTTCATTTCCCCAAACTCCCCATGATATTCATACCTCATGTCTGCTCTTGTCATTGTCTCCCAGGCCACCCTACTTCGCTATTTCTACTCACTTTTCAAGGCTCAGTTCAAATGTTACCTCCTCTTGGAATTTATTCTACCACTTTCTCACCATCAACCCAAATTGTTAGGCACTTTTTCTTTATTTAAGATTTAAGATTCAAAGACTGTCCTTACCACTTATGAGTTATTTGCAATGGAGCAAGTTAACCTTACTGATCTTCAATTAGTTATCATATATAATACGATCTGATATATAATATGATAAAAACAGTATGTTTTGAAAAAAGTAAAGTGTATTGCCCAAAGTATATCATTTCCTTTTCTCTCTGTTCTGTGCTCCCTGTTCATACCTCTGAGAACACTGGTAAGAGTGCTTTGCCAGAATTTATCTTTTCCTGGTGTCCTCAAGTAGACTGTGACCTTCTTGAGAGAAAAAAACATAGTATATTATCCAACTCTGTATCTCAACACCTAATCAAGGACTAGTAAGGACTGATATCTATTTATAATTTAGGCATTTGCTAAAGGCTAATGCTATGCTCAGAGCTTTGGATTAGAAGAATGTATTCAACATATACTTGCCCTTCCTTAGCAGATAAGAACATGTAAAAGAGATATGGGCAAAGCATAACACGATGAAGAATGCTGTGAATACCATTAAGAAAACACTGGCAACAGCATGAGATTTCAGAAGACAGCACATACTTCCATCTTGATAGAAGAGGGGGTTAATACAGGTGGAGGTGAGAGAGCTGGAAATGAGGAGGATTTTAAGGAATTTGTAGCATCTGAGTCAACACTTAGATCCAAGAGGTAAAGGTAGAAATATTAGAGGGGAAAGAAGAAAATCAAAGTGAGGGAATGTTAGACATGTTTAGTTGCTAGCAAATAGGTCCGCTAGATTAGAGTTCATGATAGCAAAAGTGGTGAGTGTCTTTTACCAGCCAGCATGGACCCTAGAAGGATGTTTCAATAACTTAACCATATTTGAACATGTTGAACATTGTAACATATTCTCAGGCGTGGCTGCTACATGAAACAGTGGTACTGGCATCTTGAGTGACTTAAAACAGTGTTTTTATTTTTTTTAAGTATAGCCATTGTTCATTCATTCATTCATTAAGCTGAAGAAAATTTAAAAATCTTCCAGAAAATAGTTTAGTATAATTATCCTAAAATTCTTAATGAGTGAAAGTACAGGAATAATCTTCAAAAGAAAGAAGCTATTTTTTTCATTGATATCATTTAAATATAATACTCATAGTACATTCAAGTGTGAACAGTAAGAGAGCATTACCTCATCTGATGAATAGAAGAAGCTATTTTTCTACCACCAACTGGCATGAGAAAGAGCAAAACTCCTAGAGGAAATTAGCAAATCTTGAAAGTGTGGATGACATTCTGTAGTATTGCTTGTCCAAAAAAAATGACACAAATTATGGCACTAAACTCTAAAGCCAAACAGCAGCAGACACTCTCTCCACAGCAAAATGTACATTTTTCCAGGGATTAATCTCTAAACATGCTAATATTTAAATATAAGTCTGTTCTATATTACAAGGTACACTAAGGAGTCAGTTGAATCTCTTCTCTATGTCTCTCTCCCCTCGTTTTAAACACACACACACACACACACACACAAGAAGTTTCAACTGAAAAACAAAGGAAAACAACTTCTCATATTCTAAGAAGCACTGTAAATTTAATAAGAAATCTTTCCCATATTTATATTGTCTTGTGATTGTATGTGCTTGTGGGTGGAATTAAAAGTGTCATTGATTGTAATCTGAATGCAGATATGGAATGTATCCACAAAATAAAGGCAGAAAGAGTTTTATTAAATGCCAGAGCATGACAACCAAGGTATGAAGTAGTACTCATAACCTGATCTAAAAACAAAACAAGTGGCAATTTAAGAATTAATCTTTAATAGATGAATATATAAGCAAAAACATAAAATAATAAATGTTGAAATCAGGGCTGATTTGTCCATCAGGTATAATAACCACAGTGCCAAGTGCCCACCATAATATTAGGGGCCCATAGAAATGTTTTAATTTTAACTTCCTTTAAAACCAGAAAAAAATGAATATAATAACATTTAATGGATAGCAATGGATCCTCCCTGGGTTATAGTTGTCTTTCTACTAATACAGTTGTAAAGTATAAGTTTTTAAGATTTTTATTATGGAGAAAGGGGATCAAGAAGGCAAGTGCCTATGGCCCATGAAAGTCAGATATAATCCTTCCCGAATTAATAGAAGTTACTTAAGCTGCTTAAGGAAGGAAAATGCTATTAGAGAAGAGTATAGAGTACCTCAACTATTTTGGTAATATTTTATTTATTTAAAATATTAAGCAGATGTCTCATAATGAGATTTGATAAAGTTCTTTTGGGTACATACCTGTTTGCTTTGTTTTTCTGTCATTTAAATTAAAAAAATAATTCACAATTATAGTGTTAATCATTGATCCTTTTGACTGAAGTGGTGTTACTAGTTTTTTTAAGGGTAAAACAATTTGGAATTTTTCCTTAAGATAAGTTGTTAGTTTGGTCTTCATAAATATTTTTCACCTCTGAAATGAACAAACTTCCCTTGGAAAGAAATGTTTCATCTCAAGAGAAATGTGATTTTAATTTACAGAATTTCTCCTGTAGCCAAGAAACTAGACAGTGGACTTTTTTTTTTGAAAATCATGTTGGTTATGGATTTTTATAGGGTATTAATGTTCCCTAGTAAAACTGGTATGGCGACAAAGGTGTGGGGTATTTTTGCCAGATTTCCTTATTTTAAAATGTATTATTTTGTTCCAACTCCACAACTTAATAAAAGCATACTTAGGAATGTAAAAGAGGTGGAAAATGTAAAAGTTATTTAAAAATTAAAATAACTAGAAATGAGGGTAAAGAATATATAACTCAGGCTGACTGGTCGTGGGCTTCCAGTTCAGTAGTGGTTTCAGAGCAAGTGTTTATTTTCCAATATATTGGCTGTTTTCGAAAGTCTACTTTCACTAGACTGTAAGCTCCATGAAGAGAGTCTTTTTTGTTTGTTTTGGTTCACTGCTGTACCTCTAGCATCTGGAGCAGTGCCTGGCATGTAGTATATTTTCAATTAACATGTGCCAAATGAATCAATCCATAAGGATTGAGCTTTATAAAGAAGGCAGGGTTCAAGCCATAAAATTATTATTGGTAGTAATAATTATTTCTGTAGATATCACTTCTTGACTTCTCTTATGAAAGATAAAAAGAGGGGAATTATCTATATATTTTTAATCAGTTCAAACCCTCTACAAACTTGGTTTTATTAGGTGAGAAAATCTGAAGGACCTCAAAAGATAGAAGTTATATGGGATAGTCAATGAAGAAACAGGACAAACCATCCACACAAGAAGAATAAAAGTAAATACTTTTTAGAGCTACTCCTCATAAGACAGTTCAAAATGCAGATGGTCACAAGAAAAATGCAGTCCACAGATATTAAGATGGTAACCCAGACGCAAAGAGAATGAATCTTAATAATGACTTTATAATATACTGAAAATACCAAGGAGTTTTCAGAATTATACATTCAAGTTAAGAAATGGAATACCTGTGGCCTACAGTTGTTTTTAAATATGAGTTGGAATTTTTTCTTTATTTGCTTTTTATTTAAAATACACCAGACTAAAATAAAGATCAATCTTTTGCCAACATAGTGGAAGATAACTAGCAAGATGACTGATGTCTAAGTATGTGTGTTTGGCAATGAAGAAGAGAATGGAAAAAAAGAAAAGGAGAAGGGGTGGTGAACATCTGGGGTGGTTTCTTTCCTAGGAAAAGAAAAAAGGTCATATCCCACCCAGAGAGAAGAAGTGACCCCCTAAAAAATGTAAGCGATCTTGCTTGACCTGTGATGTGAGCATGGAGATGACCTCGGCTGTTTAACTGCAATGTGTGTTTCTTGTTAGAAAAAGTGAGCGAGTTGTGCTCTGCCATAAAAGAATGTGAGGGATATGAAGGTGCTGAAAGGCAGAGGAGAGCAGTAGAGCAGGAGGAACTTGATGCAGGCTATGGAAAAACGGAATAGTAAGTTGGCCCTGCCTTTTAAGACTGTTAGGTAGAAAAGAAAGACAAAAATCTATGTTGTATAAATACTGCTATATACACAAAGAGATGCACACACACACAGCTTTTTGTTGTTGTTTCATTGTGGGGATCAAATATGTTTCTGATCATCTCTTCTACTTCTCATTAAAACGATGCTATTTAAGAGAGCAGGCCTGTATGCATGTCTCTAATAGCACAGAATATCTAACACCATTTTCCATGAACTCCTAGAGTCCCAAGTCCAAAACATAAACTTATGTCAGTTCAACCTTCAGTCTTTTTACAAATAATCAGACCAAGTCAACACCCTTATCCAACGCTTGGCAGTATCCTCAGAATTTTTTTTTTGTTCTATAAAATAAGTGGTCTCTCTGCTCAAAGCAGCTGAAAATCCCCACATTACAATATAAATAAAAGGAAATTTAAGTGTCTTGACCTACATAAACCCCTAACATTTGTTTCATCTTTTAAAGTCTCTTTCATCTCTTTCTCTTCTCCATTCCCTCAGTCCCCTTGGGGTCTTCTCCATGGAGCCCCATTACCTAACTAGGAATGCACTCAGCAAACAGCTGTGGAGGAAAAAGTGGAACTGAGGCACAAGGCCAAACCAGGACAGAAATATTGGGGTATGATTTCAAATCTATTGATAGGAGGAAAACTAAACAATTTTGAGTTCTCAATTATGTTATTGTTAAATGGTGGTGACTTATGGTTTGTCTCTTCGGTTTTATTATGGAAATAGAGGGGAGATTTTACAATGGAAGGATTGGGGTTTTTCCCAGTGATTTTATAATAAAAATCTTATTCAGTTATTAGTTATGAGTCAAAGGTTCTGTTTATCTATTTCAAAAGTCCCTGACTAAACCTTTACTAGGCTGTGATTTTTTAAATAGTCCAATAAACCCAAAGAAACAGAAACTTTTATTTTTTAGGATGCCTGCATGCAACTATTAATCAAGTTCTTTAAACAGATCTGGGAAATGATATATCTTCTCCAGTTCCCCTGTCTCACCCCCCCCCCCCCCCCCGCAAATATTATGATGAAAACATGAGGTGTTGTTACTCTTTCACTTACACAAAGCACCAGCATTTAATAAGAAAATCAACTCTGGCCAATGATTTAGTTAAACCCTGGAAAGCACACTGGATAACAATTTCCTCTTGCTTTTCCTTTCCTCTGGGATTCCCTCCTGCAATCTTAAAGCAGAGTGAGCCAGCTGAGATTCAGTAGTTAAAAATAAATGTAATATTAAAAATAGGGCATTATTTTGAATATGCAGAATCTCACTAGGCATTATCATCTAGTGACATGTGGTTACACCTTATCGTAAGTACTTATCATCTCACCCTGCATATTCGGCCACGTGTCTTTTTTCCCTTACTTTCTTTGTATCCTCTGCTGTTCTCCACGAGAGGGCAGACAGGGGCAAGGAGAAGACAATTCTGTTAAGAAACCTGGTTAAAAAAATAGTTTGATAGCACAGGAAGTAAAAATCATATTGTCTAAAATAAGATTTAAGTATTATCTGCAGTTTTTTTTAAATTTTCTTCCATATCCTCATCTTTCCATATCAAGGCATTTATTGTAAGCAATTTGGGTAAAGTATTTTCTGTGTGTTTAGGTTCACTAGTGAAACATGAACTATCAAAGTTCAACATGTTGCATCAATTTCTTTTCACCTGGTAGGATGGGTGATTGTGCCACTTCTTAAACCTTGTGATTTCGTAGTTATTTCCTTTGACTTTGATGGTTACAGTAAATAATTCTTAAGAACTATTCCCCATTTTATTCTGAGGAAAATTGCTTCAAAATTACATTCCTATATATATGATCTGGGTGTATTGTGATTTAGAATTGAAATGATGATCTGGATTTTATTGCAGATATACTAGTAATTTACTAGGGTACCACATTTATATACAAAAACTCAGTTTTTCCACTGTGTTACTATAAAATGGAGACTAGTTCTAGGTAAGTCATATAGAAGATTCTATGAATTATGCTTGGTTTTCCCTAAAAAAGTTACCACAAACGTACAATGTATCATGGGTAAATGGCATTATAGGTTCATGGATGGGCTGTAAGGACCACTTTGTAAAGATTTTTTTCACCTTAAACTTCTGGGTAACAAATTTAAAGTAACAAAACCCCAAATATCTTATTTTTTCTGGAAATTCATAAATTCTAAACATTGAAATATGAATAAAATAATCTTGTGATAAGTAAAAGGAAAAAGTATAAATTTGATTTAAAACAAACACTGTTAAAGGGCACCTGGGTGGCTCAGTGGGCTATTTCTGACTCTTGGTTTCAGCTCCGGTCATGATCTTGGGGTCCTGGGATAGAGCCCCCTCTTGGGCTCTCTGCTCAGCAGGGAGTCTGCTTGTCTCCCTCTCCCCCTCCCCCCACTTGTGCTCTCTCTCTCTCTCTCTCTAAAATAAATAAACAAATCTTTAAAAAAATAAAAAAATACTGTGAAAAGTAATTTGAAGCCTACCTGAATTCATCATTCTGCTTTCATTAACCTACTTCCATTACTCATTTTACATTTCCTTTCACATCATATTGTACTCACCTTAAATGGAATAAAAACTTTCGATATGCACTGACGTTGACTTCCTTAAAATACTAAGTTTTGACATTTTGGAAGACTTTTCTTATTCCGTTCTAATAAATGGAAGGGTTTTCGATTTCAATGGCTGAAGGGAAGTCAGATTTTAGTTATATGAATCCAGGGTAACTTCATTCATGGATCAAAAAAGACCTCTCGGGGCTTACAAAATCTTTATTATTTTCAAGCTACAAGAAATAGTTTGGTAGAGAGCTTGATAATGGAAAACATATTCTTTTGCGATCAATCCACTTTGCGGAGCTTTCCAGCTGTGAGACAGTCTCTCAAACTTAAAAGTTCTCCAAAGTTCTCCTTGGCCTGGAGCCCGAATTTACTTATAACAGAATATGACTGTGTAAAAAAAGCTTTACAAAATATAGCAATTTTTGTCACCTTGCTAAAAAGTTAAAATGATTTATGACATTGTTAAGGATTGCTAATGCTTCAAATGGTTAGATTTGAATGTTTAGAATTAGCACAATTTAAATTTTCACCTAATATTTTAGATTGTATTAATTCTTGTAGGCTGAACAATATGCCCCCCAAAACTAAAATTCTCTTTTATCATGCTAAGTATGTCACATTGGAAAGGGGTAGTGGAGAAACTTATCTATCTGGTGTATACACAGTGTTAAAATATAATCATCATAATAAAAAGAACGAAATCTTTCTTTACATAAAATAGTTATAATCTTAAGAAATAAAAGTCACTAAAGTACCCAATTTGGGGGAGTTTTGATATTGAAAAGCCATAGACATGTCTACATTTAAAGTTATTCAAACATGAAGCAATGACAAAGTGATTCCAAAAGAAAAAAATAATAATTTTGATGTGTAATTGCACAATCCTTCCATCACTAGTAAGACAAATCTAGCAGGGATGATGAGATTCATATATTACACTATCTTAATGTCTAGTCTAGTCACCTAGCTCCAATAATCTTGTTAAAGATAAAGACATAATTTATATTTTATCATGACAGATTGCTTTGGGACCCTAAAATGTGTGAATTTTTGTTTGACATGACTTGTCTTCACGCCAACCCCATTTATTTGAAAACACTTTGAATCATCCATTTTATCACATTGGGAAGAGTTAAAACAGACATACACCTTTACTTGTAAGTATAATTCAAAATACTTAATTTAAACGTGATAGTGACAGGGGTGTCTGGTGGCTCAGTTGGTTGAGCGTCTGACTCTTGGTTTCAAATCAGATCCTGGTCTCATGGGTCATGGGATCTAGCCCTGGATGGGGCTCTGTGCTTAGTAGGAAGTCTGCTTGAGGATTCTCTCCCTCTGCCCCTCTCCCACTTGCCCGTGTACCTTTTCTCTCTCCCTCAAATATACAAATAAATCTTAAATAAGTAAAAGTGATAGTGGCAGTGGCTGATATAGAATTTTATTTCTTAGACAATCAATGTGAAATCTAATATAATATGACTCTTTAATTTCTTCTTTTTAAAACTCATGTGGATGTTTTGAGATATCTCACTGATGTTTACTATAGTTTTTATTTCTTATGGACCCTATAGGAAGGAGACATTATAATTATCTAATCATGTAATTGCATCAAAGTGAGGAACAATAAAGCATTTTACAAGGCGATTGCTTCTACGCAGATGGTTGCAATCACCACCTTCAAACTGACACCCAAATCTACACCCCCAGGCCTGACCAATTTTCCTGAATTTCAGACTTGCAACTGAGATTGAGGTATCTCACAGGTACCTTAGCATAAACATGCCATCAAATAAACAATATCTCTCCCTTCAAATCTTTGCTTTTTCCCAGGTCCCTTGCTCAATGACAGTAGGAGCTTACTAACCTAGAAGTTTAGGAGATGATGCACAATTCTTCCCTCCTTAGCCTCCACCTCTAAGCAGTCAGTAAACGAACTGATAATTATCTCTTAAATCTTTCTTTAGTAGATCCCATTCATGCCCAGTGCCTAATGCTTCAGTCTAACTTAATGTGATTCCTACTTTCTAAATACCTAGGATTTCACCACTATGTCCCTTGCCTCCAGTTTTTCTTGCCCTTTTTCTCAGTGCTTCCCTCCAGCTCTCCATCCATCACCCACAAGCTGTGAGAAAAATCTTCTGAAAGAACAAATCTATTCATGTCATCCCTCTATTTAAAGATTTTCAGTTTTTCTCCTTACTTAAGAGTGGAGTGACTTCTGCTTCTTCTGCATGGTATGTCCCTCATCATATCCCTTCCACTCTCCATGCATGCACCTGCCACTCCAAACCATTTGTTACTCCGAATACAGAAAACTTGCCATAACTTTGCACATGTTCTCCCCCTTAAAAATGTGTCCTTCCCCATCTTCTGCTTATTTTTTAAGATTTATTTATTTATTTATTATTTGAGAGAGAGAGAGAGCAGTGGGGGGGGGGCACAGGGGGAGAGAGAGAGAATCTTAAGCAGACTCCCTGCTGAGTGTGGAACCCCACACAGGGCTCAATCTCACCACCCTGAGATCACGACCTGAGCTGAAATCAACAGTTGGTTGCTTAACCAACTCAGCCACCCAGGTGCCCCCTCTTCTGTTTAATTTATTCTTATTTTTCTTCTCTTCACCTCTGATCAAGTTTACCTCATTTGAGAAGCCCTTTCTGAATTACAAGTGAGGGTTGGATATTCCTTCTACTATACTTCTGCAGCATCCACTTAATATCTACCTATATCATACAGTCTTTCACTATGCTAACTGTTGATCCCTGGCATGTATCAATTTACTGTAAGCTTTTTAGGGACAAAGTTTATGCCTTTAATTTTGGTCAGAGCTTTCTGAAGATGCTCAATAAATAAAACCGTACAAATACTTCTCTGCTAAGCATTTGACATTCCTGTATTGACGGATAATCATACTATTATATCATATATAATAAGATTACAATAACTAATATGATATGCTTTAGAGTTTACAAAGGATTTCACATAACTCATGGAAGCAGGCAATGTCTTCTTCATTTTGTAGATAAAGAAACAAACTTTCACAATATTTAAGTAATTTATCCAATGTTCTCCAGTCAGTGTATGGTAAAATTGATATTCAATTCAGTTTAAGTTTGATTTCAAAATCACTCTTTTGCAGTTGGTCAAACAGAGTGATCTGGCTTAAGCTCACTACTTAATGTTAAGCAGCTTTAGTACGCATTCCATTAGCTCAGAGATTGGGCTAAAGTCACTAGCGGCAACAGCCACATCAAGCAAGAATAGTCCATTGGTAATAGCCCCTTCAAGCAATTATTTGTCAAATGCTCAGCATGAAAGAGACACGGTGTATTATGGAAAGACAAGCCCTGCTCAAAATCCTTTGGGGGAACACATTAATTGCAACTACAGGCACGCATTATGAAGAATCATCATTATCCTTGCTGAGCTATTTTACAGACAGGGAAGATGAATAGGGCCAACATTTTTTCCATAGGAGGACATCTCCAAATTTTTGAATAGGTACCAGTAAAAGATGATCAGCAGAGGGGAAATACTTTATACTTTGTTAACATCTCTCTGTAATAGTGATGATCTTCAACTCTATCAAAAGAGTTATAAAACAAATTTTATGGGTCAGAGGGAACTAGAGCAACTTTGCAGTTCACTGCCCTAGCCACAGTGAGACCTTTTTCCATCTCCTTCCAACATAAGATCTAATCTAGCCAATGTAACTTAGGTGTTGTTTTTATTGAGTTTTACCTTAAAAGACATATTCAGAATATTAGAGGAGGGTCCTTTTTTCTTAGCATATTATATAAAATATAATAATAATACGTGTACATACATGTTTGTATAGGTGTGTGTGTGTACATCCTCTGTAAAATAGTTAAAATGTTAGAGAAAGACAAACCTTTGTTATTATTGTATTTATTTCTTATTATTTTAGAGATAATATGAATAAAGCCAAGAAGGACTTCTTGACTTGCCTAAGGTCCCTCAATCAATGATCATCATTCTATTTAATAAACATTGTTCCCTATATTTAATAGACATTGTTACCCATTGGAAAGTATATTGCCTCCAGGATTAGGTCAAATTCTTCCAATCCCATGTTTTTAGGGTTATGAATTAACACTATATATATCTGTATTCCTTCATATACATTTTATGATGGAAAATATATATTATACGCTGTCTGGAAGGAAATCTTTGCTCATTGTGGTTTGTCACAGGATCTTATCCCCAAGCTCCTCACATGGTCTGTGCCAGTCCTTTTAGGATTAGCAGCTGCTATGAGCAAACACATAGCAGCAAGGCTGAGTAACTTGGCACACTTTAAACAGATCAAGTTTGGTTTTAATTTAAAAAATAATTTGACTCAGTAATTTATTTAAACAAATGTAAAACCTCTCACAAAAACTCATGTGTACTAAATGGTCAAAGCTGTGGCTATTTAGGTTTTTGTTTGTTAAAAATGTTGAGATAATATTTTTAGCAAAAATTTCCATTTAGTTCTTAACTATAACTTTGGAGGAAGAGACCTAGTTAAATTTCAGTTTCTATCACTTTGCCAGAAATAAGCATATTTGGTAACCATTTGGAATATTTTGTCTATTAGTTTCAAATCAATCCAGATTTAAGGTAGGGAACACCAATCACTAACATTAAAACAAATTGGATCAGACAAAAATATTCTTACTTTCCTTAGTATCATGTTATTTCACTATTATAATGTTTTAAGTGATATTAACTGTAAAGTAGCCAGAAATACAGGGACAGTACAATTGTCATTTTTAGATCTTTAATATTTAACTACACTCTTTATAAAGCAATGGGGAGCTTCTATTTCTAATAAGGCAGAGTGTATTATTATCCTATTGCTATTGTTATATATTACTATAAATCTAGTGGCTTAAAATAACACAAATGAATTATTTTACAATTCTGGAGGTCAGAGGTCTAAAATGAGTCTTACTGTTCCAAAATCAAATATGTTGGCAGGGCTTCCTTCCTTTCTGGAGGCTCTAAGGGAGAATCCGTTTCCTTGCTTTTTCCAGCTTCTAGAAGCTGCCCACATTCTTTGGCTCAAGGCCCTCTTCCATCTTCAAAGCCAGTAATAACTAGTTGCATGCTTCTCACATCACCTCACTACTGGCTCTCCTGCTTCCCTCTTTTACTTCTAATAACACTGTGATTACACTGGGCCAACCCAGACAATTCAGGGTAATCTGTCCATCTCAAGGCAGATGAATTAGCAACCTTAATTTCTCCTTGCCATGTAACATAACACATTCATAGTTCTGGGAATTAAAACATGAACATATTTAGTGGGCCATTATTCTGCCTACCACACAGGGTTAAAAGACCCAGCTACTAAAAACAAAAACAATAATGTTTATATATATATATACTTATAATATATATATACTTATATATTATATGTTTATAATTATATAAATGTATTTTAAGATATAAATACATATATTTATATGCAAAATATATAAATATATATTAAGAACATAAATATATAAATAGTATATATTTTAAAGAATTTAAGAGCTAACAAGAGGACCACAGAGACAAAAATTGAAGTAAAAATGGGAGTTCATAGAGTGTGAGAACTAGATTTGAGTTGAGGACATCTGTGCTCTATCAAACATAATTTGGATTTTGGCATCATCATCTGGGTGAAGGGGAAAATAAATAAAAACTCAGGAACTATGCGAAGTGGGCATCTAACGAAAACCCTCCCCACATGAATCTGGAATCCTTAATGATCCTACTTCCCTTTCTAACAACAGGCTACTAGAGAAAAAGTTACATAGGCCCTGAGCAGAGATGGGAGAAAAATGTCTCCAAGAAGTTGTAATCACAAGCCAACACTTACTCAGATGTACAGCCACATTTACATATCTTAGGTGAACCAAATAGCTTATCTGGTAGAACCTCCAGCTATCTGGCTAAAGCAAACACAAATTCTCTCTGGAGAAAATCACCCTCAACTTAGGCCTTAATGAATCACTACATATAATTGTTTATAAAGGCAGTGACCAACATATAATGAAAATAACTTCACAAGAAAACAAAGCATCTTGAGTAACAACAAACACAAAGAGTAGAATGTTGAAAGATATCTGCTGACATTATCAGATATATATTCTAAAATAACTCCTTTCACCATGTTTAAAAAAATAAAATAAATTTGAAAGTATTTGCAGGAAATAAGAAATTTTTTTGAAAGATTTTATTTATTTCAGAGAGAGAATGAGAGACAGAGAGCACAAGAGGGAAGAGAGTCAGAGGGAGAAGCAGAACCCCCGCTGAGCAGGGAGCCTAATGTGGGACTTGATCCCGGGACTCCAGGATCATGACCTGAGCCGAAGGCAGTCGCTTAACCAACTGAGCCACCCAGGCACCCGCAGGAAATAAGAAATTAAAAAGTAATATATTTTTAAAAAGAGCTTATGGTAAATAAAAAAATACAATATTCAAAAAATTTTAACTAGATGGATGGCTTTAATATCAGATTATAATATCAGATTAGATACGTGTAAAGAAAAAATCTGTCAAGGGTTAAGGAAATGTTATCCAAATGTAGCGCTAGGAATATAAAATAGATGAAAAGTTTAACAAAGAGAGAGAAAGAACTTAGGAGACAAGGAAGAGTTGCAAAAGGAAAGGAAGAGAGTATTGGGTTGAGGCAATATTTGATAGGTGAAAGGTTGGGGATTTTCCAGGGCTGACATAAAATAGTTTCATAGCTTCAAGAAGCCACATGAATTCCAAGCATGATAAATAAAAGGAAAGCCAAGCCTACATACATCATATTAAACTATAAACACTAGACACAAAAAGAAAATGTTTAAAGTTGCTAGAGCAGGGGAAGAATAAAAGGCAGATTTCCTTCAAATAATTGACAGTTGGGATGACAACTGACCTCCCAAGAATAGTTACAGAAATCATGGGGCAATCAAATATATCTTTAACGTGCTGAAAGAAAATAGTTGCCAACCTAGAATTTTATACCAGGGTTGGGCTGCAATGTTTCAAGGATGGAGCTGTGAAATAAATATATTTTCAAATAAACAGAAAATTTGAGAATCCACTGCCAGCCAACATTGAATGAAGGGAATTCTGAAGTATGAATTCACTTGAAGAAATGTGATCTGAGATAGAAATTCAGAGATGCAGAAAGAATACAGAGGAGATTGTAAATATGTGGAAATGTCTATATGACCGTTTACTATGTAACATAACTAGATCAATATTTAATATGGCTAAAAGAAAAACAAGTCTTTGGTGGATAGAGAAAACCCTTCTATGATTTCCCTTCTTTCATGGCAATAAAGGCAAATTTCTCACTGATCCCCTGTAATGATAGCCTTAAAAACAAACAAACAAACAAACAAACAAAACCTCTCTCATTGACTCTCTATTAACTATATTCCAGACATAGTGCTAAACAATTTACAGTTACTACTCAGTCCTGTGAGGTAACAATTATCAAACTCATTTATAAGTGAGGAAATAGAACAGTAAGTTTACACAGTATTCAAATATCCTAAAACTAGTAAGCCGTTGGGCCCAGATTTATCTTACTTTTGTCAAAAAAAAAAAAAAAAAAGGTCTAAAAAAACCCACATCTTAACAGCTAGGCTTCCCGAAAAGGATGAGTAATTTTAACTAGCAGATGTAACTGTATTTTGGAGAGTGAAAGAATTTATGGTTCTGGTAATTACAAAATTAGATGAAATAAAGCAAATGCTTCATGAACTCAAACACAAAGGTAGAGGTAAGGAGAAACAGAATAATGTAGTAGTATAATGATATAAAATTCATACACTTTTTTTTTTGTTCAGTAACTTAGGAAAATAGCAAAAAGACCTGGCAAATATATATGATTAAAGTTTGTAAATGTTGATTTTACATACTTTAACTCTACCATTAAAAAATGAAAACAACTACACTGTACTTTAAATCATATTTTAGCTTTCAAAAATTTGATAAGATTCTCCTCATATTTAAATTAATCTGAGGTTCTTATTTTTTAGTTCATTGGAAAACAATTGAATTTATTTCTTCTCAGTTTATTCTTAAAATTTTATTTGATATATCAAAAAACAATATACAAAAATTTATAAAGTATAGTATAGTAGGTCAAGTAATGACCCCCTAAAGATGTCCATGTTCTAATCCCTGGGACCTATGAGGACATTACCTTACATGGCAAAAGGGACTCTGCAGATATAATTATGGTTATGAACTTTATTTCTTTTAAAGATTTTATTTATTTGTTTGACAGAGAGAGACACAGCAAGAGAGGGAACACAAGCAGGGGGAGTGGGAGAGGGAGAAGCAGGCTCTCCGCTGAGCAGGGAGCCCGATGCGGGGCTTGATCCCAGGACCCTGGGATCATGACCTGAGCTGAAGGCAGATGCTTAATGACTGAGCCACCCAGACTAAGCCACCCTCTTATAAACTTTAAGAGAGGAAGATAATCCTGAATTATTCTGGTGGATCCAATCTAATTAAGTGAGCCCTTAAAAGCAGTGAAATTTTTCTGGCTAAAGGCAAAAAGGAGGAAAAAAAACTGGCAGAGGGGGAGTCAGATCCCAAGCATCAGAAGGATTTGATGTCACAGCTAGTTCTCAGATACAGGAGATGCAGGAACTGAAGTGAGGCCCCTTAGCAATGACAGCAGCCACTAGCCAACAGCCAGCAAAGAAATGGAATTATCAGTCCTACAACCACAAGACTCTGAATTTTGCTAACAACCTGAATGAGCTTGAAGTGCATGTTTTCTAGAGCATCCTGATAAGAACCCAGACTGACCTCTTGGTTTTGCCCTTGTGAAATTTGGAGTAGAGAAACTAGCTGGGCCAACCCAGATTTCTGACATACAGAGCTAGGAGATAATAAATTTTTGTGTTGTTTTAAGCCACTAAATTTGTGGTAATTTTTTATGGCAGCGATAGACAACTTACACATGCAGCAAAACTTTTAAAGTATAACTGAAGTAAAAATGAAGAGAAAAGTAAAACATCTGAGAATATATGCTACATATTTGACTCTGAGCTATTTAGCAACCAACACATAGAAAAATAAGATCTAGTTACAAAATTAATAGGCATCAGGTACTTATCTATAGGCATTACCTACTTACCTAAATACCTATTCTAAGAAATCAAAAAGACAAAATTTTGTATTATAAGAACACAAAAATACTAATTCAAAGGGATGCATGTTCCCTGATGTTCATAGCAGCATTATTTACAATAGCCAAATTATGGAAGTAGCCCAAGTGTCCATCGATTGATGAATGGGTAAAGGATATGTGATAAATGTATATATATATATAATGGAATATTATATATATATATAATGGAATATTATTTAGACATCAAAAAGAATGAAATCTTGCCATTTGCAATGACAGGATGGAGTTAGAGAGTATTAGGCTAAGTGAAATAATTCAGCCAGAGAAAGAGAAATACTATGTGATTTCACTCATATGTGGAATTTAAGAAACAAAGCAAAGGGGGAAAAAAGAGAGAGAAACAGACTCTTAACTATGGAGAACAAACTGATGGTTACCAGAGGGGAATTGGTTGAGGGGATGGGTTGAATAGGTGATGGGGATTAAGGAGTACACTTTTACTCACAAAGAGGACAGACAGCAAGATCAGGTCCAATAGTGTGTGCCAGATCCCCTATGGCTGGTGGGTACCCATGGCAGCTGAAGCAGGGCAATTGGCATAGTACACCGCTGTTATGCTTTAGCACAAGAACCTCTCCTCCTCCTCCATGGAGTCTGAAATATTGACAGCTGGGGGTTTGCCTGCAAGACACTGACATACTTGCTTAAGCAAAATAAAGGAGCACTCATTGAGTCTGAAACAGAGAAAAACATTTCCTGCTCAAGAATAAGCCCGGTATAGGGGGCGGAGCAAGATGGCGGAGGAGTAGGAGACCTGGTTTTCCTCTGGTCTCAGGAATTCAGCTGAATAGGGATCAAACCATTCTGAACACCTACGAACTCAACAGGAGATCGAAGAGGAGAGTAGCAACAACTCTCTGAACAGAGAAGTGACCACTTACTGGAAGGTAGGACATGCAGAAAAGTGAATCCGAGGTGATATTCGGGAGGATAGACGGCGGGGGAGGGGGCCTCCATCGGCCGCTTCTGGCAAGTGCTAGAGCCGCGGAGCACAAAATTGGACCTTTTAGAAGTCGGCTCCGCTGAGGGACATCACTCCAGTGGCTAAGCTGGGGGTGGAACCCTCGTGGGACAGTGGGGTCTCAGGACCCTCGGGGTCACAGAAAGACCGGGGGTGCCTGAGTGTGGCAGAGCTCCCGGGTATCAGCGGGGAAGCTGGCTGCAAAGACGGAGCCGAGGTGCGGGCTCTCAGCTCAGAGTTGCCGTAAACTGTGATTGGCGACACAGTCGGGTCACTCCTCCTCCAGCAGGGACCCAACAAGTGGCAGATCTGGGGAGACTCCCCTTCCTCCCCCGGGAGGAGCGGCGCGGGAGCGCACTGCAGGGATCTGCTGGGTTTGGAGACTCCACAACGAGTCAGGTGCCAGAAGAAACACTCGGTCGCAGGCCGGGTGAGCACGGAGTGTGGCCTGAGACCGGGGACACGGGAGTGACTGACTGCTTTTCTCTGGGGGTGCACTGGGGAGCGGGGCCCCAAGTTCTCAGCTCCTCTGGGCTGAGATTGGGATGCTACAATTTTCACTCTCGACCTCCAAAGCTGTACCGAGAGCTTGCAGGGAACAAAAGCTCCTGAAAGCAAACCCGAGTAGCTTGCTTAGCTGGGACCGACAAGGGCGGGGCAATTCCGCTTCCGGCAAAGACATTTGGAAACCATGGCAACAGGCCCCTCCCCCAGAAGATCAGCACAAACAGCCAGCCAAGACCAAGTTTACTGATCAAGGAGAATGGGAGAACTCCAGCGCTAGGGGAATACTGCACATAGAATTCATGGTTTTTTTTACCATGATTCATTAGTTTTTCAAAGTTAATTTTTTTAACTGTTTTTTTTTAATTTTTCTTTTTCCCTTTTTCAACCAACATCTTATCAATCCTTTTTTGAAAAAAAAATTTTGATTTTTCATTTTTAGAGTCATAATCTATCCCTTCATAGTAGATACCCTTATTTTTGGCATATATATATAAGTTGTTCTCTCTTTAAAATTTTGAGATACAGTTTCTTCTAACAGATCAAAATATACCCTAAATCACTAGCGTATGGCTTTGTTCTAGTCTCCTGCCTGATCACATTCTCTCCCTTTTTTTTCTTTTTTTTTCTTTAATCTTTCTTTTTTCAAACAGCTTCTTATCTTACCAATTCCTTTTATAAAATATTTTATAATTTTCATCTTTACAGTCATCTTCCATCCCTTCATTGTATCAACCCTTATTTTGTACATATATAAGTCTTTCTTTCTTTAAAATTTTAGGAGGCACTTTCTTCTAACAGACTAAAATACACCCAAAATCTAGTGCATGGCACTGATATATGCACTAGTCTGATCATATGTGATCATATTCTGGGTTTTTTTGTTTTGTTTTGTTCTGTTTTTGTTTGTTTTTATCTTTTCCTTTTTCTTTCTTTTCTCTTTTTTCTTTCTTTCCCTTTCCTTTCTTTCCCTTTTTTTCCCCCTGGTTTCAGGACTTTTCTGATTTGTTTAGAGAATATTTTCTGGGGATGTTGTTAACCTGTTAGCATTTTGGTCTCTCATTCATCTATTCTCCTCTGGACAAAATGACAAGATGAAAAAAATCACTCAGCAAAAAGAACAAGAGGTAGTACTGTCTGCCAGGGACCTACTCAATAGGGACATTAGTATGATGTCGGACCTAGAGTTCAGAATCATGATTTTTTTTAAGGATACTAGCTGGACTTGAAAAAAGCATGGAAGTTATTAGAGACACCCTTCCTGGAGAAATAAAAGAACTAAAATCTAACCAAATCGAAATCAAAAGGCTATTAATGAGGTGCAATAACAAATGGGGGCACTGACTGCTAGGATAAATGAGGCAGAAGAGAGAATCAGCGATAGAGAAGACCAAATGATGGAAAATAAAGAAGATGAGAAAAAGAGAGATCAACAACTACTGGATCACGAGGGCAGACTTCGAGAGATAAGCAATATGATAGGATAAAACAACATTAGAATAATTGGGATCCCAGAAGAAGAAGAAAGAGAGAGAGGGGCAGAAGGTATATTGGAGCAAATTATAGCAGAGAACTTCCCTAATGTGGGGAAGGAAACAGGCATCAAAATCGAGGAGGCACAGAGAACCCCTCTCAAAATCAATAAAAATAGGTCAACACCCTGACATCTAATAGTAAAACTTACGAGTCTCAGAGACAAAGAGAAAATCTTGAAAGCAGCTCGGGAGAAGAGATATGTAACCTATAATGGTAGAAACATTAGATTGGCAGGGGATCTATCCACAGAGACCTGGCAGGCCAGAAAGGACTGGCCTGATATCTTTAGAGCACTAAACGAGAAAAATATGCAGCCAAGAATACTATATCCAGCTAGGCTGTCATTGAAAATTGAAGGAGAGATAAAAAGCTTCCAGGACAACAAAAAATAAGGAATTTGCAAACATGAAACCAGCCCTCCAAGAAATATTGAAAGGGGTTCTTTAAGCAAAGAGAGAGCCTAAAAGTAACATAGGCCAGAAAGGAACAGAGACAATATAGAGTAACAGTCACCTTACAGGCAATACAATGGCACTAAATTCATATCTTTCAATAGTTACCCTGAATGTAAATGGGCTCAATGCCCCAATCAAAAGACACAGGCTATCAGATTGGATTAAAAAACAAGACCCATCGGTATAAGGTCTGCAAGAGACTCACTTTAGACCCAAAGACACCCCGAGATTGAAAGTGAGGGGGTGGAAAACAATTTATCATGCTAATGGACACCAAAAGAAAGCTGGGGTGGTAATCCTTATATCACACGAATTAGATTTTAAACCAAAGACGGTAATAAGAGATGAGGAAGGACACTATATCCTACTTAAATGGTCTATCCAACAAGAAGATCTAACAATTGTAAATATCTATGCCCCTAACGTGGGAGCCGCCAATTATATAAGGCAATTTATAACAAAAGCAAGGAAACACATCGACAACAATACAATAATAGTGGGGGACTTTAACACCCCCCTGACTGAAATGGACAGATCATCTAAGCAAAAGATCAACAAGGAAATAAAGACATTAAAGGACACACTGGAACAAGTGGACTTCACAGACATATTCAGAACATTCCATCCCAAAGCAACAGAATACACATTCTTCTCTAGTGCCCATGGAACATTCTCCAGAATTGATCACATCCTAGGTCACAAATCAGGTCTCAACCAGTACCAAAAGATTGGGATTATTCCCTGTATATTTTCAGACCACAATGCTTTGAAACTAGAACTCAATCACAAGAGGAAAGTCAGAAAGAACTCAAATACATGGAGGCTAAAGAGCATCCTACTAAAGAAGGAATGGGTCGACCAGGAAATTAAAGAAGAATTAAAAAAATTCATGGAAACCAATGAAAATGAAAACACAACTGTTCAAAATCTTTGGGATACAGCAAAGGCAGTCCTAAGAGGAAAGTATATAGCAATACAAGCCGTTCTCAAGAAACAAGAAAGGTCTCAAATACACAACCTAACCCTACACCTAAAGGAGCTAGAGAAAAAACAGCAAATAAAGCCTAAACCCAGCAGGAGAAGAGAAATAATAAAGATCAGAGCAGAAATCAATGAAGTAGAAACCAAAAGAACAGTAAAACAGATCAACAAAACTAGGAGCTGGTTCTTTGAAAGAATTAACAAGATTGATAACCCCCTGGCCAGACTTATCAAAAGAAAAGAGAAAGGACCCAAATCAACAAAATCATGAATGAAAGAGGAGAGATCACAACCAACAGCAAAGAAATACAAACAATTATAAGAACATATTATGAGCAACTCTATGCCAGCAAATTAGATAACCTGGAAGAAATGGGTGCATTCCTAGAGATGTATCAACTACTAAAATTGAACCAGGAAGAAATAGAAAACCTGAACAGACTATAACCACTAAGGAAATGGAAGCAGTCATCAAAAATCTCCCAAGAAACAAAAGCCCAGGGCCAGATGGCTTCCCAGGGGAATTCTACCAAACATTTAAAGAAGAATTAATACCTATTCTCTTGAAACTGTTCCAAAAAATAGAAATGGAAGGGAAACTTCCAAACTCATTTTATGAGGCCACCATTACCTTGATCCCCAAACCAGACAAAGACCCCATCAAAAAGGAGAATTACAGACCAATATCCTTGATGAACATGGATGCAAAAATTCTCACCAAAATACTAGCCAATAGGATCCAACAGTACATTCAAAGGATTATTCCCCATGACCAAGTGGGATTTATCCCTGGGCTACAAGGTTGGTTCAACATCCGCAAATCAATCAACGTGATACAATATATTAACAAAAGAAAGAACAAGAATCATATGATCCTCTCAATAGATGCAGAAAAAGCATTTGACAAAGTACAGCATCCTTTCTTGATCAAAAGTCTCCCGAGTATAGGGATAGAGAGTACATACCTCAATATCATAAAAGCCATCTATGAAAAACCTACAGCGAATATCATTCTCAATCGGGAAAAGCTGAGAGCTTTCCCCCTAAGGTCAAGAATGCGGCAGGGATGTCCACTCTCACCACTGCTATTCAACATAGTATTAGAAGTCCTAGCCACAGCAATCAGACAACAAAAAGAAGTCAAAGGCATCCAAATCGGCAAAGAGGAAGTCAAACTCTCACTCTTTGCAGATGATATGATACTGTATGCGGAAAACCCAAAAGACTCCACCCCAAAACTGTTAGAACTCATACAGGAGTTCAGTAAAGTGGCAGGATATAAAATCAAAGCATAGAAATCAGTGGCATTCCTATACACCAACAACAAGACAGAAGAGAGACAAATTAAGGAGTCGATCGCATTTACAATTGCACCCAAAACCATAAGATACCTAGGAATAAATCTAACCAAAGAGGCAAAGGATCTGTACTCAGAAAACTATAAAATACTCATGAAAGAAATTGAGGGAGACACAAAGAAATGGAAAAACGTTCCATGCTCATGGATTGGAGAATGAACATTGTAAAGATGTCAATGCTACCTGGAGCAATCTACACATTCAATGCAATCCCCATCAAAATACCATCCACTTTTTTCAAAGAAATGGAACAAGTAATCCTACAATTTGTATGGAACCAGAAGAGACCCTGAATAGCCAGAGGAATGTTGAAAAAGAAAAGCAAAGCGGGCGGCATCACAATTCTGGACTTCCAGCTCTATTACAAAGCTGTCATCATCAAGGCAGTACGCTACTGGCACAAAAACAGACACACAGATCAATGGAACAGAAGAGAGAGCCCAGAAATGGACCCTTAACTCTATGGTCAACTCATCTTTGACAAAGCAGGAAAGAATGTCCAATGGCAGAAAGACGGTCTCTTCAATAAATGGTGTTGGTAAAATTGGACAGCCACATGCAGAAGAATGAAACTGGACCATTTCCTTACACCACACACAAAAATAGACTCCAAATGGTTGAAAGACCTAAACGTGAGACAGAAGTCCATCAAAATCCTAAAGGAGAACACAGGCAGCAAACTCTTCGAACTCAGCCACAGCAACTTCTTCCTAGAAACTTCCCCAAAGGCAAGGGAAGCCAGGGCAAAAATGAACTATTGGGATTTCATCAAGATAAAAACCTTTTGCACAGCCAAAGAAACAGTCCACAAAACCAAAAGACAACCGACAGAATGGGAGAAGATATTTGCAAATGGCATATCAGATAAAGGACCAGTATCCAAAATCTATAAAGAACTTATCAAACTCAACACCCAAAGAACAAATAATCCAATCAAGAAATGGGCAGAAGACATGAACAGACATTTTTTTCAAAGAAGACATCCAAATGGCCAACAGACACATGAAAAAGTGCTCAACATCGCTCGGCATCAGGGACATCCAAATCAAAACCTCAATGAGATACCACCTCACACCCGTCAGAATGGCTAAAATTAACAAGTCAGGAAATGACAGATGTCGGCGGAGATGCGGAGAAAGGGGAACCCTCCTACACTGTTGGTGGAATGCAAGTTGGTGCAACCACTCTGGAAACCAGTATGGAGGTTCCTCAAACAGTTGAAAATAGAGCTACCATATGATCCAGCAATTGCACTACTGGGTATTTTTTTTTATATTTTTATTGTTATGTTAATCACCATACATTACATCATTAGTTCTTGATTAGTGATCCATGATTCATTGTTTGTGCATAACACCCAGTGCTCCATGCAGAATGTGCTCTCCTTAATACCCATCACCATGCTAACCCATCCCCCACCCCCCTCCCCTCTAGAACCCCCAGTCCATTTCTCAGAGTCCATCATCTCTCATGGTTTGTCTCCCCCTCTGATTTACCCCCTTCATTCTTCCCCTCCTGTTATCTTCTTCTTCTTTTTTTTTTTCTTAACATATATTGCATTATTTGGTTCAGAGGTACAGATCTGTGATTCAACAGTCCTGCACAATTCACAGCATTCACCATAGCACATACCCTCCCCAATGTCTATCACCCCCCCACCACTCCAGCAATCCTCAGTTTGTTTCCTGAGATTAAGAATTCCTCATATCAGTGAGGTCATATGATACATGTCTTTCTCTGATTGATTTATTTCACTCAGCATAACACCCTCCAGTTCCATCCATGTTGTTGCAAGTGGCAAGATCTCATTCCTTTTGATGGCTGCATAATATTCCATTGTGTATATATACCACATCTTTATCCATTCATCTGTTGATGGACATCTTGGCTCAAAGAGAATATGTAATATTTGAATATTTATAATATTATCTATAAAATAGACATTTTTTTCCTGCTATAAGACACACTGAAGCCTTTAATAGGCTAATATGCATATATACTCTCAACATTGTTAGCAATATAATTATTAGCAAGAGAAACTTCAAAGAAAAACATTCTCAAAGTAGAGTTCTGTAACTAAATAAATCAGCTCACTTTACAGGTTTATTGATTATATATCACTTAAATTATTTGATGATTTGGGGCAGCATGTGTATAGTATAACTCACTGTCTACCAAGGACACTCCAATTTCATGGCAGTAAAACCAAATTTTCTTCATATAAAGAGAATGTTTAGCTGTTTCTCTCCATAACTGGCAGGATGTACATAGAGAAAAGGAAATTATCAAGCATGTCCACATGTGGCATTATTATTAAACTATAAGTATTTTATTAAGGACTTCCAGTTTACATTTCTTCTTTTCCCTGAACGGTCAAGTGAATTTTCCTTGTGATGCTGACTCTTAAAATAGGAACTCTGACTTTGATTCATTCAATTCTGTGTCACTGTTTCACACAAGTCAGAGAAATATTCCAATATAGTGGGGATCAATACTAACATAATCTTTGTCTTTTGTTTTAAGATTATTTTTAATCTTAATTGTAAATTTGCACTGTAGTCAACATATATAAGGTATGAATTTATGACCTCGAAAAGTAGTCAATTCCATAATCCCAAGACACCGTAAAAACTTATTTAACCATCCATAACCTGACCATTGACAGATGTCTAAATGAAACCAGATACTTATATTTCATGTTGGGACATAAAAATAACTGTAGACTAGAATAAATCATAACAGAGTAATCTAGTTTTCTTTATTAAATCAGAGTGGGGATAGGCAAAGAGGTTCAAATTCCACTCAAATTATTGGGTACAATATCATCTTGTAATAAGAGAAGTTTCCTAACCTATTGGTTGACCTAAACTTTCTTACCATTTTAAACACCTGTTAAATCCTCTTATGAACTTGATAGAAGTGAACTTGAACACATTATTTCTGAGCTACTACCAATAAAATAAAATATCCCAGAAGACTTTCATTCATTCATTAATTTCCAAACATAAGGTCAGAAATGATTTGACACAAGTATCTGGTATAGCAAGAGTAGAAGAGAATTTGCTACCCAGGAAGACAATAGTTATATTTAACGGATAGCACCATTGAATAATTTCCACTGAAAGAGATTCCGAAAGGTTTCTATTTTTTGTTATATATAAATGAAAAAGATTATAAAGTCTTAAAATTGCTCCTTATATGAGTTTTATTCTCACACATTGTAATCAATTTCTGCTGATAAAAGACAAAGACCTGAATTTAGTGTCTCTCTCAAAATGGTATTATTTTAAAATGGGTCAAAGATAAAACCTTGCTGGTCTTGAAATCCTAATCTACATGTTCAATCAAATAAGGTGATACAATTGCCTCAGATGAATTCACAAACCAGTATCAAAAGGTGATCTTTGAGTTCTTGGAAATTAAATATTACAAAATTAAGAAAACTATGAAATATCTAATACTATCATTCTTCCAAACTCAACAGAAATTTCTCTTATATAAGTCTTGCCAGATTAATTTTAGGATTGGTCTGGTAAGCATTATCTGTGGGGTCTGCTCATAAAGAAATTTAATTACAATTGAATCATGGCATGATTTAATTAAAATATTTTAAATACATGGAATAGAACTACATTATCTTGAAACCCTTTTTCTTTTCGTGCCTTTACTTGACTTCTTATAGACGTTGAGATGCTTTTTACCTAACTAATACTCTGAAAATCTAAAACCAGATTTCTTGAATTGGTCCACATTTTTTTTTATTATGTTATGTTAATCACCATACATTACATCATTAGTTTTTGATGTAGTGTTCCATGATTCATTGTTTGCGTATAACACCCAGTGCTCCATTCAGTACGTGCCCTCTTTAATACCCATCACCAGGCCAACACATCCCCCCACTCCCTCCCCTCTAGGACCCTCAGTTTGTTTCTGAGTCCATTGTCTCTCATGGTTCGTCTCCCCCTCTGATTCCCCCCCTTCATTTATCCCTTCCTACTATTTTTTTTTTTTAACATATAATGTATTATTTGTTTCAGAGGTACAGGTCTTTCAACAGTCTTACACAATTCACAGCACTCACCATAGCACATACCCTCCCCAATGGGAGGTTGGGAGCTATTACCCAGCCACCCCATCCCTCCCACCCCCCCACCACTCCAGCAACCCTCAGTTTGTTTCCTGAGATTAAGAATTCCCCATATCAGTCCACACTGAATTCTCTATGCCTTCCTAATTACCAAATTCAATTACCTTTTTCTCAACCCTCAACCTATTTGGTGATTCTTAAGAGTGTTATTCATTATCTCTTCTGAAAACTCTATCGCCCTTTGGCTCCCATGATCCCTTTGACCCTACTTCTATGACTGGTTCTTTCCAAGGGTCTTTTCCTCCATCCTCCTTTCCTCTGCTAGCTTGGTTCTTCTCTAAATTCCTCTTACTCATTTCCATTCTTTACAAAGTTAATTGGTGATGCCTTACCATGGGATTTCCTCTTTGAGGAATGGCGATCTTGGAAATCAACCCCTTGACAAAAGCTACTAAAAAACTGAGACAAATAATTCAAAAATATGTTTTAGGAAAATCAGTGAATGCTAGCGTGGATTTAAGGCAAGAAATGTGAGAGAACAGAAATCCAGAGAAGTGCATCTAACATTCAGAACTCTTCCGCTCTTACAGAATGTAATAACTAGAACAGGCTAGGGTACCAAAATCAAAGTCGGCAATCTTCCAGAGAGTGACCCTGGTGAGTCAACCTTGAATTTGGACTGGGGCCCCAAAGGGATACATTCTAGGACTGAAGGTGAAAACCAAGTAAATCACACCTTGTATCCCTTGAAGCTTGATATTGAGTTATTTATGTAGAAAATCTCAGGCCTCAAGGTTGAATTAAGTTTGTCTGGATGGTGAGAGATGTGGCAATGGTAATTTAAAATCCGCTTTGGTGGAAAATGACATTTTCCTAGGACTGGAACTAATTTCTGTAAATTAAACCTTAAACTTAATATCCATCACACAGTCAAAGATCACCAGAAACATACGGAGAGAAGATTCCATCAGTGAGAAGCAAGAGACATGAGAGACAACAGAACAGACTCACAGGTACTCAAAGGTATTAGAATTATTTGACACAGATTATAGGTATATATCCTTAATATTTGAAAGGAGTATACGGAAAGCTATAGTTTAGGGGTAGAAAAGAGTAAAGTTATATGAAAGATTTGAGAAATTACTATGTAGATATTATAAACTGAAAAACAGAACTAAAATAAAAATTCTGTGGTTTTGCGTTGGAGCAAATTAGACACACATGAAACAAAACCAGGTAAAGTAGAATAAAGACATAAAAAAAATAATAATCCAGAATAAAAAAAATTCATAACAAAAACCAAGAGGTAGGGGGCAGGAGAGGAAGTGGGAGGATGGAACAAAAGGGAGTACAAAAGAATGTAACAGTTAAGTGTTTAAATAAGTTTAATTAGAGTTTCAGAATGAGAAGGCAGGGAGAATGAGGTAAAAGCAGTATTTGAAGAGAATAAAGGTAAGAATTTCAAAAATTGATAAAAGAGATCAATTCACAATTTCAAGAAACCCAAAGAATCCCAAGCAAAATAAATAAAGAAATCTAAAACTAGATGCATCCTAGTGAAACCGCAAAAAAACAAAGACACACTCTTCCACGTGGCCAGAGAGAAGCCATAATATAGTCCCTTCTTTACATAAAAATTCTAATGTTTATTTCTTACCCAAGGCATCTCCTACCAGTTCCATAACTGATTAGAGTCACTGCTCCAAAATATTCTAAGTTAATTATGATTAAGTTTATAAAGAGAAAAAAAGAACTTTAAATCTTTCAACTCTCTTTTGATGCCTTCAAAAGTTCCCACTGCATTTTCTTAATTGGAAAATATTTTAAAATGAGCTTTAAACATAAACTAAGAGATAATTTATTTCTTAAATGGTGAGATTTTTCAAAGTAGCTCCTGTTCTTGTTTTCTGTCTTTACTGGAAAACAAACTGCCATTAATAAAGTAGATGATAGACGTCAAAGAGTATTATATATGTCCTATCAAATGCATCGATACAAATGAGCTTGAAAAAAAAATCTTCAAATAAGAAAAACAAAACAAAACAAAAAAACCAAACTTTCCCTTTTATTTTCTTTAATCAGGGAAAACCTGTTATGGAAACTACAGTGTTGAACGTAACTGTCAAACAGATGTTGCATAAGGGTTATATAGTTAGGATTTTTAGTCTTTAAAAATAATTAGGTTTAAATGTTGTATGACTTATATTTTTAAATGTGAAGTTAAATATTATGTCACATTGTCTGAAATAGCTCTGCTAGGAAACTCTCTTACTTCAAATCCACCCATTTCATTTGAGCCCCTGTCCTGGCAAAAGTCATAAAGAGACACAGAGACAGAGAGAGATGGAGATACCTCTCAAAGAATTCTTGGTACAATTTTATAGCTCTTTTTTTTTTTTTAATGACATTGTGAAATTCAAAGGCTCTGAAATCCATCTGTTGTGTGTATGTATCTTTCTTATTTTATTTGACCATAGAACCAAACTGCAATTGACAAAGGGCTATTTCTATTCTTCATTTTAACAATTTAGGGTGAATTTACTACAATACTTTTTGCTATCAAATCTGCTACAAAAAATACAGAATGTTGGACTAAGGGGACTGCCACAGACCCCCTTAGGGGTGTTCTATAATACATGGTATATGCACCTTTTTAAAACTCTAACATACACCAAATTCCAAACACATCTGGCACTAAGGGTTTCCAAGTAGGATATATTCTTATACAAAGCAATAGCAAGGATCTGTTAGTGGCATATGTTTATAAATACATCATCACCTCCAAACAAGAACAGAAATGTCCAAAATTAACTAATTATAAGATTGGAACTCTTAGAGGAGTTTTCGGGGGGGGGTGGTCAGAAAGCAGTGGGAAGAGAAAAAGAAAGGATTCTCATCTCTACAGTTCACACTTGTGGATAAATTGCTTAAAGTTTTGTATTTAATAATGAAGATTGACACATTTCTAAAAGTCATATATTACTGCTACATTTAGAAGACAACATCTACCCAATAAAAATCAGCTTTCAATGTTAATAGAAAAAAGAAGGATATAAGAGTATTAAGATCTTGTTTCAATAGTTTTTTTTTCTGTAACTTGAACTCAAGGAGATTCTAAAAATATGGATAGATTGTTTTTCATTCTCCGTAGGCTGGTAAGCTGGCTATTTTCCTCTACTTTAATCTTCAAAATCTTGGGCTATAACACTACTCAATTGGGGTCTATTTAATATGTATTTTTTCCTAAAGTGTTTTCTAGAATTAAAAAGTCATTGAAAATAGAAACAAACAAATTAACAAATAAACAATAAGCAAAACAGATTAGGCTTTTTAAAAAAGATTTTTTTAAAAAAAGATTTTATTTGTTTATTTATCAGAGAGAAAGAGCAAGCACAAGCAGGTAGAGTGGCAGACAGAGGGAGAAGCAGACTCCCTGCTGAGCAAGAGCCCAATGTGGGAGTCAATCCCAGGACCCTGGGATCATGACCTGAGCTGAAGGCAGATGCTTAACTGACTGAGCCACCCAGGCATCCCAAGATGCTTTTTTTTTTTTTAAGATACTATTTTTAATCAGTTTCTATACCCAATGTAGGGTTCAAATTCACAACCCCAAGATCGAGAGTTGCATGAGCCAGCCAGGTGCCCCTACAAAAAGATTCTAATTAACCCAGTAATCTTTACTTCCTTGTTAGACAGAAGTATATGACTAATAAGAAAAATGAAATGCCAAATTATACATCATTATCAGACACTCCTTGGAAAATCAAATACATTTCATGTATCGTGATGGAAAACTGGCAGATGTATGCCATAACAATTAGGAAGGGAACAAACCATTAAGGAGTAAAGAGAATAAAAGCACAAGTTACCGAGACTGATAAGTTCTGATTTAAATATATATATATATATTTTTTGTATTTAAAAAAAGTAGGTCATATATACACAACCATGACGATCTTGAGTGACTAAAGGACAGAAATTAGGCATACCTAATGTTTAAATAAACATACTCCAATAATAGTGCAGTCTTTAGAGTAATAAGAATACTTTTTAATTTTTAATATAAAAACATAATAAGCAAATTTATTAAGCACAGAATAACTTTATTATAGTATAGATTAAGAGTAAGATAAATTTATTAAATCACCTCTACAAATAGATACACGTAATTTACCCCAAGAAAATGTTCCAATAGTCAGAGACAAATTAATTCAGATCATTCAAGTTTTTGTTTGTGTATATGTATTGTTTTTGTCTTTTAATTTTTTGATGTGAATTAAAGATTCAGGTCAGGAAAAAATAACCAGCATGGCATTTCAGACTAAGATTTACTGCAAAAGGCTTATAATTGTGAGGGTTTCTTTGGCTTATAATTACTTTTTAAACTAACCTCCTTCACAAAATTCACATCTGACCTGATCTAAGTAAGAATAAGACATTCTATCCTCATACACAGATGTGTGCACGCACACATAATCACAGGTGTAATACAGGCAAATGGCAATACCTTAATAATACATCAGACCTTTAAAATATATTTAAGGGAAAAATAACTGTTACAACTTAAAAAAAAAAAAACAAGCAAAAACATTAAAAGAAATACCAGGCAAAAAGTAAAATGCTTGAATTGAAAATATAGTAATGTTCCTTATCATCTCACCTCACTTCAGCTAGCCATGACAGCTTCTTTATCCAATTCCAACTTTCTTTAGCTCTATCTTTGTTTCATTAATTTGTCATTAGAATTTTTTTCTTAAATTTTATTTGTTTCATACAACATTGAAACTGTAAGGTAATTTATGACAGCTTGGTTGATGTACAATCTGTATCTGTCCTCTTTAATGGCACAAAAAAGAAACCAAAAGAATAAAAACCTATATAAATGAGTATTCACTGCAATAACTATTTAGGCCAAATTTTAGGAAGCAGAGACAATAAAATATTCTCACTAGGAGTAGTACAAACTAAAATAGTGGACACAGGTTATTAACCTTGGATATTACTGTTTCTTAGAATATGGAACTTAATTCATAATGTCCTCAAGATGCAAACTCCATTAGATAAATTTTGAAAAAAAAAAAAAAGGAAATAAAAGCTGTTTGGGAAAATGATAAAAACCTACGGTTACCTTCTGCCACTAGATGGAGCCCAGGCATCTATATGGCAAAATCCTCACTATGTTTACATTTGGCTGTATTTGATTATTTAGAAACTCATAGGAGTAGTATAATCTGAAGGAGGAATGGGGAGACAATAGGTGTTTTTTAGACTGTAGTATCTTGGTGAAATAAAAACTAATTAAAAGTAGATGTTGCTTCTCTTAAGGGTTTTTTTTTTTTTCTTTTTTCTTTTGGTCTTTTTTTAAATACAGATTCTCTAATATGCGAAACACACAGACCTACCTCTTTAGTTTCATGCCTGCCTCTCAGCATTCTACTTTGCAAGGTCTTCCTCAGAATTATTAACAAAGCTCTTAAGATTAGTTTCATTTTTCTTATTCTTTTCTGAACCCACTGATCATATGAAACATTCATTCCTCATCTTGATCATATGTATCTCTTATATGTGGCAACAATGATTGCATTTAAAGAAGTGGCTTTCTCTCTTGTGAGGAAATGGCAAAACTCTCTGATCATCCATATGGGATGGATAACATATTCAAAAATGACAAAAGGCCTACTTTGGATAAACAGATAACATCCATTTAGTTGTGAGCTTCATCTTCAGGCCTCTGGGAAGTAGGGCACTAATAGAGAAAGGGTTCCTATGTGGAAAAGGCATGGGGAGAAAGGAGAAGACAGACTTGGTACCTTCTGTCTTCAACAATTAAACTGGTCATTCTTCCCAGTATTATCTTGGGAAAGATTAAAAAAATATAGTTCCAGGACCAACATGGGAAACATTTTGTAAACTGCTGAACAGGTCACAACTTTCCAAAAAATAGAATTTTGACGTTTGTAGTCCTAATGTAAATTATTTCTTTTTGATATATCCTGAAAAATCACAACATGTAGTATTGGTGATTTGCCAAGGCAGAGATTTGAATTCCATGCTATGTTATGAGTCTCTTAGCTTAAGAGCTGGTCTAATTAACTGCCTAGAATATGTGTTGCCACTCAGCTCTGTTGTCTCAACTTATTATTTATGAAATAAATGTTTTTTTACTTTTCTGACAAAGTTCCTCTATATTTTCATTTTGATATTTTCTGTTTCACATTTGCAATTAGTAGAAAGATAGCTAAAGATTAAGAAAACATGAGGTTAGGGTTCAGTGAAGGAGAAACCAGTGTTGGCAGAGGCAAAACACCTTGGGATAGGAAGACTATATGAGCTACCAAAAACAGTACTTGCCCCTGGATACCAGAAAGAAGAGGAACAAGGGTAGAAGTAACTGGACTGAGCCTGAGGAATCTTCCTGAAGCTTCACTTGCTTCCTCACATGCAAAGATCATGTGTTCAAACCAACAATTTATCAGCTACTGAGCTTGGGAAGATACATATCTATAAATGCAAGCTAGTCATGAAACTTACACATTTAATGAGGAAAAAATACGAGAAAAGAGACAATTGTGGCACAGTGATATAAGAAATATAAATTACAATAGGATACTATGGGAAGGTTATATTCCTTTGGGGTGTATACAGTTTGGAAGTGAGAAGGAGAGAGGAGAAGAGGCTTCCATGAGACCATGATATGGTGATTCCTTAAGCTATTAAAAATTCAGGCAAATTAAGGAAGGAGGATTGTGATTGAGAGCAAAGAAAACAGATTCTTCCTATAGGTACTCTTCCCAGGATGGAATAAACCATGAAATATTCACTTCTTCAGAGAGGAAGGTACCAGGATAATTGAAAGAAAAAGCTGGGCTGGAGAAACTAATCATAAAGGATCTTATCACCCTATGCCTGATGCCCAGACACAGCCATTGAGGGTTTTAGATGAAGAAAACTCACTATAATTTTATTTCAAAATAATCACTCAGTATTCCTTTAAAAGTAAGTTTTAGAGTGTCTTTTGAAGGCTAAGTCAAATCACATTACGGCTGTGCTCAAAAATTCCCATATTTTTGTTACACTAGTCAACGAGGCTCCCCAGATTCTGTTCCCATGTTACCTCTTTGGTGCATCTCCCACTCTTCTCCCCTTCCATCAACCCTTTCCATTGATCTTCCAGCTCTTCCGTGAACACACCAATAATCCTCCCATAGCAGGGCTTGGAACCATCCTTTCCCCCCTTTGTGGATTCCTGTTCCCTAAAATAATAGTGTGGCCTTCCTCTACGTCATTCGGGTGTTTGCCGAGAGTTCGCAGAGAACACATACCTTCTTTGCAATCCTTCCACCTCCATGCCCGACTCCCTTGCAAATTGCCTTGCTTTGTTATTGCTCATATCTGACTTACCATCATGTAACATATTATCTATTCTCTTAACCTATTTCCATAGTCCATCTTTCTTTACTAGAATGTGAGCTCTCCAAGGGCTTTGATTTTTGTGTGTATTGCTGTTGGAATATCTTTAGAACCTGAGACAATTCCTGCTGCATGGTTAGGCCCACTAAATTTTTTCTTCAATGAATTAAATCATTGTTGATAAAAATCATTATTAAAAATTTCAGTGATGAGGACCTCTAACTAAAGTTGAGTAGTGCAGAGTGAGAGAGTCTCCACAATCAAATTAAAAGCTCCAAAGAGTATGATGAGGTATTATTTATTCTCATGCCACCTGGGGCCAGGTAAACAGTGAATACTTGATGGGAAAACATGAGCTTCTGAAATGAAAATGAGAGAACAACTTGAATTTTTCTGTACTGTCCAAGAGCAATAACCTAGTGAGTAGCAGGTGCCATTTTTACATAGTTAATATCAATTGTCACTATAGTTGCCACCTATTGATATCTATATAAAATATGTTTTGTTTTGTTCATTGTCATATTTTATCTTCTCAAACCACTAAGATTCCCCTCCCTCAATTTTACAGAATGGGGAACAGAGTGATCATGGGATAAGAAGTGATAGCTTTCTAATTCTAACCCACCTCTGTGAGGTTCGATTCTATTTGATGGAGAGCATAAGGGAGATTCACAGCCCGTGAAAGTCTTTTCTTGTTGAGTTTGGTGAAGGGCAGTGACGCAGCCCACTACAGTCAAAAGGAGTATCAGCTCTGAGCTTTAGATCAGGGGAATAAAAATAAAATAAGACATATTTGTGATCAAGGAATTTACGGACTGGTGAAGAGAAAAAAATAATTTATAGAAGAACAGGGCATCTTTTATTTTTGGTACAGTAGACTTAATTCTAAGATGTTACAGTATGACTTGCTAAATATTTTTGAGACTACTATTTTTTAAACATCACAATCCTCTAATCACCAATGATAAGCTGAATTACTTCAAAATATTACAGAACAAATACATTCATCTGCCAATCTAGTACTATGAAAACAGAATCCTAACCTTGAAATTTAATTAGTGCCTCACTTAAAACCTCCTCCTCTGCTAATTTTGGTATCAAAAAAGAACTGATGACTTGGTAAAACAATCTGCATATGTATAAAAGGAGATTTTGACAGTCATTGATATTGTAATTTCTGCATCTGAGTTACTAGAAAGTTTTAAGCTTTTCTGATATTAAGCATTCCCTTTACTTCAACTTCTGGCATTTGACTGCTTGAATTTCTATAACAGCCTTTACTCTGTTGTTCTCACCAGCTACACACATTTTTTTCTGAGAAACATATGCCTACGTACTTAATCTGCTTATAGAACACAGTATATTTTCATTGTTAATAGCATGGATTTTAAAATCAAATATTCTTGTATGTAGGTCACAGCTTGCTAGTTAAGTGACCTTGAAAAACACATTTAACCTTCCTCTAAGTCTCACCTTCTTTATCTGACAAATGGAGGTGTAGAAATCAGCTTACTAAATGGTCCCAGTGACCTACACTTTCTGGTATAGAAAGTATATTTTCTGGTATACACTGTTCTATGAGATCCTCCCACAATGAACCAGAGTTGGTTCTGGGTGAGCCATCGAATACAGAACAAGTGATGGTTTGTGACTTCTAAATATGGGTTATAAAAGGCACTACAACTTCCCCCTCCTCCTCTCAAATTGTTCACCTGGGCAAGCCAGAAGCCATGTTTTACAAACATTCAAGCAAGCAAGTGGAGAGGAGGAATTGAGGTCACCAAGGTCAAAAGCTAGTACCATCTTGCTAACCTTGGATGTGGGTCCTCCAGTCCTGGTCAAGCCTTTAGATGACTTCACCCCCAGCCAACATAGGACTACAACTGCAAGAGAGAACAAGTAAGGACTGCCCAGCTAAGCCTTTCTTGAATTCCTGACCAACAGAAGCTGTGAGAAATTAAAATGATTGTTACTGTTTAAGCCCCTAAGGCTTAGGATAATTTGTTATACAGCCATAACAACTAACAGGAGTAATATCTGATTGAATTGTTGTAGGGATATAATAAGGAAATGTATATAATGAGGTTAGTGAAGTGACAAGCACACATGATATGCTTAAAAATACTGTGGTAAATGCTATTAAAATTGTGTGTGTGTGTGTGTGTGTGTGTAGCCAGGTGCTTAAACCTAGAAAAAAAGATAGAAAGACCAGTCACATAGTGTCTCTACTTGGTGGGCTAGATTGTATTTCCCAGCCTCCCTTTTAATTAAGAATGGTCATGTGACTAAGTCCTGCCAATGAAATAGGGGCAGAAGTTATATATACTGCTTCTGACATGGCCCCCAAACCCTCTGATGGACAATATTCTACTCTGCTTTTACTCTTCCTTTATAATAGAAAGAAAGAAAAGCCTCATGATTCGGAAGGAGCGTGGGTTCCTAAAAGACCACATAGAAGGCTATACACCAAATAAGAACACTAACAGTGATCTTTTAGAAAGCAAAAAATAAACTTTTACTGTGGTAAATCACTGATACTCTGGAGTTTATCCATTACAGTAGAGAATGCGATATTAACTAACATATACCGTCACTGGACACTGATATCTTCCTCCCAATCAGAACTATCCTCTTTGTTATTGGCTATGTTCTCTGTCCCTGGTTCTAGTATATCATAGAAACTTACAATGCATGAAAAAAAACTGATCTCACCTATTAAAAGTACCACTCAGACTAGGATCTGTCTCATCAGAAACATTCACTAAATCAACGTAAAAGAGACCATATCTTCAGGTACTGAATCCAAGGCACTTCACATAGAATTTTCTCTATTTTAATATATTTCCTTATTTTATCCTATTTCTGATATTTTACCACATTTTCCCCCTTCACTTGCCCACTTCAGCTACAGCTTCTGGTCCAACCTAACCTGGTATCCTGATTTTCCCATTACTAGCTGTCTGACTTCGGGCAAGTCAAAATATGAAAAAAGACCTTTCTTATATAATTCCAAGAATAACTAATAAGAAATGATATAAAGTAAATAAAGTGAGGGGCCCATAAGAGTACCTGGTACTTATTAGAAGCTCAATAAATAATAACTATTATTATTCAGAATTACAATTATTTACTAAAATTACTTATATTTATATTCATTGCCAAAATGAAAATATATTTCACCTTTTTTGGATACAAAATGGTATTTAAATCTCTATATTTTCATACTCAGATTATCTGACAGATGTTACAGAATAATATCAATATTTCACACTATGGCATAAATTACACAATGTTCTCTGGGCATACAAAAGTTAAATGGATCAGTATCTTTTTTAACCTTGAAATCTCTCTGTCAATAGAAACTCTCCATGAACACTAGAAGGACAAGTTTATAGCCCAAACATATAACCAGAAAATTGAACTCAACTCTGTTTACCATAATATCTTGTACTAATGGGATGATACACGTAACAAAATTTAACAAGGTTGCTGATATTTCAGAGCACCACTTTGTAGCCTGAAATGGATACTCATTCCAGCAGGTGCCAAAACTCAGCAACATTCCACTTTCAAGTTACATGCAAATTACACACTGAAATTCTATAAAGAAAACACTCCACTCCTTTCCCCCACAAAAATAGAGTTCTTGAGCAATACTTTCTAATGAGTGTACTTAACAGATACAGTAACAGAATTGGGGAGAAAAATCACTTCTGGATTAAAGAAACATCAAAGTCCATTTCATAAATGACAAATAAAATGTGACTTCTTTTCAACAAAACAAACACCTTGATGCTGATTCTTTACCATATTAACAAGGGATTTAGAGTCCGTATATTCCCTTTGAACTTGGTAGTAAGTTTCAATGTACTTAGCATGTTGATGTTAAATTTGGCCCGGACAAGTGCTAATGTATACCCTTTGGGTTACTTGATACTCTCTATAGAGATGCACTACTGAATTAAAAAGAAAAAAAAAGGAGAAAAAAGAAAGAAAGTTACTGCCATGGGTTCCAAAATTCATTTATAAAGAAAATGACTACAGAAAACCATCAATATTTAAAGTGTTTAGCAAAAATACTGATTATATAAATTATTTTATACTAATTTAGATGTCACAATCAATAGTTAAAAGCATGACTGTAATAAGTATCTGGGGAAAGTGGTTAAAATAATTGTAATTTGGTACTTAATAATCATTTTTCTTTGCAGAATTTCCAACTTCCAACTGTATTTATTCCTAAAATATCTCTTCCCCCAGTGATCTCAATATATCAGCATCTATTATAGACTCACTATTTAAAATGTCCCATAAAAGTTACTATAGACTATAAGCAAGCCCAAGCAAGAATGAAGGAAGCAAGCCACCAAGGGAAGGAATTAATTTCCCATAGCACAAAGAGGATTCCTGAGAGCAGGAGTGTACCAAATTATACAAAAGGAAGTGTCACAAGTGCCTTTACTTTCGCATTTTTTACATGTAAAGAACTATTAATGAATGACTTAAAAAGTGGCCAAGAGAAGAGGCAAAGAGGAAGGAAAGAATCAAGAAGAAAGTCTGAAATTCTGCACATCATCTTGAATGATTTACTAGAAGGGAAAATTTCAAATCATTCTGAAGTTTCAGACAAGAACCAAAACCACTTATCAAAATGTGCTATTTATGCCCTTGTTGATTAGTTTATTTCAAGGAATGTGTATGTGCTAGTTTTTATATTTATAACTAAAACGATTTCTTTCAAATAATAACATCTTTGAGGCATTTTAGAAAAAAACTAGCGCCTCATTCTATTTTCCATTTGTGATATCAGAGTGACTGAGAGTAGGTGATTAGAAACTAGGAATCTGCTGTGGCTTCAACCTTGCCCTCCCCTGGGGCAGTGGATTATTTCTACATCACAGTATCTGTTAGTTAATACAAAGGCTTCGTCCAACTTCAAAGCAGAGATATTAAAGGCTCACTTTCCACTACAAGCAGGTGTATTTTTATTAGCTTTCTCTTTCAAAATTGCTATGACTTCACTTGCAGATATCCCGCCAACAGCCATTATTGAAAGCTTTACTATAATTGCTAAGTTACATGCAATGTCTGAAGCACAAAACCAATGTCACTCACAGCCCTCCAACAATTGACTGAAACCAAGTGTTACATCATTAAGGCTGAATTACAACACACCCGTGGCGTGTTTTCCATGTGTGCTATTTTAAACAATAGTAGAGCAAAACCTGGCTATAAATTCACAGATCCGCAATTTGTTCAAATTCACGAACAATAAGAGCTGTCTGGGTGCCTTTTCTGGCTCTATTTTAGTCAGAAATGTCATGTACCAAAATTAAATGTCTGTTTGGATTTAACTGAAGATGGAAATGCTAGCTTTATGTTGTAAATTTAAACAACCTGCCACAAAGGGAGACTCACATTTGTATCACTTGGGAAGGCGTATTCATCTCTAATTGCTTAGGGTAACACAAATAAACTAATGTAAAGTGTTCGGTTTCTTAACTGGTTTTGTATAGAATAAATCAGATGAAGTGATGAAGGCATGGGTTTTCAGTGGGTTCAGACTGGATTTCTTTACTTTGATACAGTTGGATGTGGAATCCATGCATTCTGTTATTATTAATGACTAGGAAGTTTTCTGGAAATCCATGAAAATTCAGTAAGACATTCACTAGTGCTGATAAAAAATATTAGCAGTGTACTCATATTACTTTTTTTTCTAATTAGGTTCAACCCATTCCATTATTCAGTGATCTAAGTGGAAATATTTCTTCTGCCGTAGTGGTACGCAAAGCTATTATAATTACTTTTTAAAAAGGTCGACAACTTTTTTATTCAGCTCCAGCGATTTTATGGTGCCTAGATTCCACCGGAAAATATTTAGTCACTCGCTTACTTGGATAGAAATCCATCACCTGGAATAGAAATCATGGTTAACGTGCCAGCATCTTTGTGCAGACAGGCCCTGAAAATATATACTAGGTAAGGCCACTGCCAAATGACTTGTGTCTAGCCAGCACTACCTTTCAATGTTTTCTGCATACCAGTCACTGTTAAGATTTATTGTAGCCTGTGTAGGTAAATATATTTTAGCTTTCACACCCATAACTTAGATAATACAGTAGCAATACAGCAAAATGTACACTCTCCATATTACCTGTCTTCAGTTGTGGTTTCAGTAGCCACTCACAATATTCATATTTCTCACCAACACCTAACAAGGGTCATCATGTTACTTTATATAGATCACATGAAACCAAATGCAGGAGTTTCATATATTTTACTAATCCCTAGAGAAGTTAGTTTGGTTTCTTAAACACACCCCTATCATGAGAAAATACATCTTAATATACAGAAGACCTACTCTAAAATATATGAGAACTGCGGCCCTATAAAAATATACAATAATCTTAAAGCTAAGTGCTATGCCAGGCTAAATCAACTAACTACTTCTGTACTCTTATTATTTAAATCCTTGCATTCATGTAAAAAGTAAATAACTTCTACACACACAAACACACATATACATACACATCAAAAAATGATATGGGTCATCACTTCTACCACATTCAATTTGCATCACAAATTATGACAGCAAAAGAAATCCATCACAACCTCCAAAGGGGGATTAAAAAGCCCAAAAAACTATGCTCTCACCACAAATATATGTCCACCCAGTTCTTTCCTTTATTTAGAAAATCTCAGTGCCAATTGAATCAAGGCAACCATATTATTTTAGGGTTTATTTGTTTTCTTTAAATTTGGCGGACACTGTTCTTTCCTATAACATTGGTTGACTCAATACGGAAAAAAATATCCACCATTAACTTTCAGCATATCCACTTGTTATTCTTCATCTTATATTCCCAAAATTAATCTTACTGATTCATGTTTAAGGATTGCTGTTGAATAAGAAATATTTTATGAAGTTATGTGTTCTGAGTCAATGCATTTTGGGGAAGTTTAATTGTCATTTAAATGTGTGCCACTGAATATATTAATCACATTCTTTAGCTTGTAGGATCTGGGCTATTATACCCATCTTCAAGTATTTGTCATTTGACTATTTTGTGTGTTTTGATGCACAGTGAGAAAGGCATAGAGAAACCAATCTACGTGTTATTACAATTTAAACTTATCTACTAAGTCCTAAGTTGTAGCATTTACATGATAACAAGGCATTTATTAAGTAACTGCTTATCAGGCCCTACACATATTTCAGCAAATCAAGATGGCCTAGATTGTATTTACATTTAGACTGTAGAGTAATTTCCCCAAACCACATAAACAAAACCATTTTGACACCTGGTTCTTTAAAGTTCATGAACTTCAACATCTGAAAACATGTGCAGGATTGTCAAACATTGCAGTGCCCTCCCTGGGGGCAGCTGAACATATGTAACTGTGTATATCACAATGTCATATGCCATCACATTCTCTTAAAAGAAAGTAAATGGGCTCTTTTATCAGGGCAGCAAAACATCCCAGCCCTGAATCCATGAGATAAGGAGCAAAGACTCTGAGGGAGGAAGAAGCTTAACTGTAACCACAGGCTTTCTAAAGTTGGAGTTAAGCATACCCACTCGTTCTAAATTTCCTTTCATTCACAATCCGTCTATAGTAGCACATAATAATGCTGGAAGTACACAAGAGGAAAGACTGTAACCCAAAAATCACATTCCAATAACTGTGTATGTTTTATGATTATATAATTTATATGCTCAATCACTCCAGGTGGGAGAAAAAGGACCAAGTGAAAAGGGGAGCTAGGCAACGAGAGGAATTATCCATAAAGCAGGGGTGTGTCCCAGAGCTTCGAAAAGCTAAAAGGGACATTTGAGGACATCTACTACCCCAGCGGCTCATCTCTGCCTTGTCGGAAATCTCCCAAGCTGAGCCAAGTGATTTTGGTGAAAGGGGCAGATGAGAAGGCTGATTAAATCCACCCTTACCTGAGAAAGAGGCGTCATCTCCCCAGGGAAGCGTTCTTTATGATGCTGCCAGGGGCAAGGGGAGGGCCGACTGCAACCCACCTGCTTACCCTGCACGGTCTGAGAGCTTTTGAGCAATAGGTTCTCAAAATGCAGCAGCAGCAGCAGCGGCGGCACTGCAAAATCTCCCTAGCCATCTTTGTCCACCTGTCTCTGAGCGCAGCGACTGGCTGAGTCCCACCAGCTGTTTCTTACACTGACCAGATTGCTGGCCCTTTTGACCGTGGGCAGATAAATTAAGGCACCTGGGCTCCACCTTTCCAACTCCGAACAGCAAAAGGAAGCTACTCTCCAGTTGATTCTTCGCTCCAACAATTAATTGAAGAAAACGATTAAAGGCTCTGAGGCAGACATAATAGAGGATCTGGGGTTGTAATTAAGCAGTGACGGGATAGCTGGAGGGAACAGATCATGAAAATTTTATCTCCGGTGGAGAAGACCATTTTCTAAGTACTTTAGATATGCTTTCATGTATGTGAACAAAGTTTTTGTTTTTTTAATCATCCACAGAAATTTTAATTTGATTTCACCTTTTTTTTTGAACATTACTTATTTTTTTATCGAGGTGAAATTCACATAAAGTAAAAGAGTTATGTGAATTTATTTTTAACTGTAGATAAGAACAATATAATTACATTTTAATCATTCAAATTAATAGTTACACAAAGCATTTTGTTGCTGTATCTCTGCTTTTCAGATTTGGTAGCTGTGAAGCTCTGGCCTTCTTAGATTATCTAATTTGAAGGTCAACATTGATGGAGATGACTTTCAAAACTCTTCCACATGTATATACCTCTACAGGCCTCGGCTCTCCCACCACTGCAGTCTCTATTCAGGAACCAGAAGACCTAGCATTTCCATGCATCCCCAAAATTAAACCAACTTTATTTTTTTTAATTAAACCAACTTTAAAATAAATTTATCACTGAATTTGTAAATGAGAAAACTGAAGAGATGGATGAAAGTTAATTTCAAAAAAGAGTAGATTTCATGAGCACTTACACCAAATCTTTCATTAAAAATGTAGTGCACAGAATGGATCATCTTCACCTAATTGCACTGCCTTTAAGTTTTTATATCCATTAGATCTTTATTTTGATACAGATCCATGTTTGGGAGAGGAAGTTGAATCCCAACTGCCTGATCAGGGACTGAAGAACTGGTAGTGATGCCAAGTTATTATCTAATCTGTTCTCTTGTATGTAAATTGGTTAGAATGCAGTTTTTAAAAAGTAGGAGCAACTGGTGGTTCTCAAACAGAAACTATTTCTGTTTGAGAAATAATCATTATGTAATCATATTTAAATAAATTCAAATAAAGTAACTGGGTTAGTGCTGAAGTTGTTTCATGTTTGCATTTTTGTAGTGAGAAAGGAAACTTATCCTCTCTCTCCAAATTCATCAGCTCCATGGATCTTTGAATAGACGTCTCCCAAATTTTTATCTCTAGCTTTGACAACTCCTATTATTTCCAAACTTGTATTTCCACATGTAGATACAGAGCAGGCAATTAGATATATAGGTCTGAAGTTCAACAGAGAAACCAGGAAAGGTTACATAAAATGTTATGTCAATAGCATTTAAAGGAATTTAAACCCATGAAACTGAGTTGAGATTATATAACACAATGAAAGCAAGAGAGAGGACTGTGCCCCACGGAACTACAGGAATTGAAGTTTAGAAAAAAAGTTGGTTCTAGCAACTGCAAAGGAGTGGCTAGTGAGGCAGGAATAAAACTTGCAAGAGTGCATTGCTGTGGAAATAAGAAGGAATGAGGGAGGAGGGAAAGGTCAAGGTTGTTGCCTTGAAATTTAACTGAAGTGAATTCATAAATGTCTATCCTTTTCCACCTCAGGAATTTTTATTCACCGTTAAAATCCAGTGTTAATGACTTTACTGGCGCATTCTCCCTATCCTTTCTCATCTACCCTTACCACGTAGTGAGACCAGGCTTTATGTCAACCTCACCATATTTCCTCCAAGGTTTTAAGCAGTTTCATCAATAAAAGTGCTCAGAATGAATGGGAGTATTTTGAAGAAGTTAAGAGACCTGGTCTTGCTGTCCTCATCAGACTTTTAAAGAAATAGCTTATTTCATTAATGTATGTATTTAGAAAGGAATTGTCACATGTGCTAGTATCCTGATCAATATCGTTGTCATTTTCATTCTTTATGTGGGAGTGTAGCATAGAAGCAAAAATACAGGGTCACCTGGGTGGCTCAGCTGGTTAAGCGTCTGCCTTCGGCTCGGGTCAGGATCCCAGGGTCCTGGGATCGAGCCCCGCATGGGGCTCCCTGCTCCGCGGGAAGCCTGCTTCTCCCTCTGTCTGTATCCCCCCATCCCCGCTTGTGCTCTCTCTCTCCACTCTGCTCTCTGTTTCTTAAATAAATCGTAAAAAAAAAAAAAAAAAAAAGAAGAAGCAAAAGTGCAGACGGGAAAAAGTTTTGAATTCTACCCTTACAACTTAAAGCATACGATCTTGGAAAACTCAATTAATTCTCTAGGCCAAAATTTCCTCATCTGAAAAGTGTAGATAATAATATGTCCCAAAAGGCATTGTGAAGAGGAAATAAAAATGCATACTTAGAATGGAGTAGATACTTGATAAATATCAGTGGCCTTCTCTTTTATGGATGCTTTGCCTTCCTGGAAACTCACAGGGTACCTAATAATAATTACATGAATAGAAATCTATAAGAAATATCATATTTTCTTATAGCAATTATTAGAACCTGAATTATGTATGATATTCAGTAAATGAGAACTTAAAGACTCATTCACTCACCCTTATTTCATCCTAAATTAGGGTTTAAATATCAAAGTATAACTACAAACTGTATTGTGTCAAATATTTAACTCATATCCTATTCTGAAACCAGCATACCTTTAAGTGATATGAAATGTAAAACATGAGTTTCATAGTTTCTGCATTACATTTTGCTATAATATTAATCACAAAACCCCTGCAAAACTTATATTTGATGTTAGTGATTGCCTTTCAAATGTGATCCTGAATCATGAAAAGGGGGAGAGAGAGATCCATTTATTACTTAGTACTGAAACAGTTTACAAAATTTCTTCCGGCAGCATGTCCTAAACATAGTTTAAAAGTAGAAATTTGTACTCGTTCATGCACACATGGGAAATGAGATTTAGAAAATAACTTTTCCTTCAGCTACTCATAATATTCATTGGAAGATACTATCACTTCCTTCTTACAGATTTGGGAATTTAAAAAAAGAAACAACTTGGCAGTCACGGGGGTTGAAAAAAATAAAAAAGATACAATTCCAAGCTTAAGAGTAAATCAAGAATTTCTTGATTACCCACTTAAAAAATAATACATATTTTTGGTCACTGATATATCTAAAGCACCTAATACCCATGGCACATAGTAGTAACTCGGTATTTATTGAATAAACAAATGCAAATATGTAATAACTGTAATTATACATAATTACACATGTAATTATTGTATATAATAATTTGTATATATAGTTAGTTACATATATATAGTTGTGTGTATATATATAATTATAAATATTTATGCCCTAATTTCCTTAAGGAGTTTGGGCTTTCTCCAACACTTACTGAGTTGTAAGCATAGCTTATTTTGCAGTGGACTAACAATTTCAGATCTAGAATTAATGTGCATAATATAAATATCCTCCAATCTGAAATTAGGAATACTAATGAATATTTTCTTTGCTTTTTTCAAAAAAAAGTTTTGCATTAGCTATACTGTAGGGCGTCCTGCATGGTATGATGCTCTTTTATGGGTTGAAAAAAATCTGTAAACTTAAAGTATCTCTCAACTTCTTATCTAAATTAAATAGTTCTTACTCTTTTATATCTATTAGTTTCTCTCTGGTGAGACTGTCCTTTTCCTGAGATGCACAGAAAGAGATAAATGATCCTAAAGCTCTCAGAGTTTCCCGATTCTATGCTTCTATCCTGAGAGCAACCATCCTAGTTGAAATCACTGTCACACCTGACCAAGATCATTGCAATAAATCCATAATGTGTTTCCTGTCACTCACCCATTCTTCACCAATTCTTTCTTTTCAAAACCATTTCTGTGACCAGAATAAAATGTGAATCTAATCAAATGGCTTCTCTGCTTGAAACTCTTCAATGGCATAGTTATAATGCCCTGAGGACCAAGTCCCGGACTCCTTAATGCGCATTCTCCACACATCTTTTCCTGCTGCTGCCCTTCTTCATTTGTCTAATATTAATCCCTGTGTTCTTCCACTCTCAGGTAACACTATAGCCATAAAGAACCATTGCCAGTTTCCCAACACAGCAGGCATTTTCTTAACTACTGACCTTGGCCCAAACTTCTTGGTCTGCTTGAAATGTGTTCACTCATATTCCTTCAGTTGGTAAGCTTCTACTCATGCTCAAGATACACACTGGTACCTTGGGTAATCTTACCACACACCACACCTGTATTATGTACGTTTTTCTTCTATGTTCTCTCAGAGCTCAAGGCATATAACTTTAACATAGCATTTATCAAAATCTACTGGAATTACTAGTTTACTTGATCACCTCTTCCAAATTCTTAAAGACTAGAATAATGTCTTATTTGCCATTTTCCCCCAGTATCTGCCTCAGTACTTGGTAGTGATAATGCTATTATTGTTTTTATCATCATCAACAATAGGTAGCAATTGCTATTTACCTTATGGCATAAATCATCCTAAGCACATTACACACAATATTTCATTTAATTCTTGTAAAAATTCTATTATTACCTCCAGAAAGCTTGAAAACTAGCTTACTGATATTCACACAGCTGGTAAATATCAAAGCCAGGACCCCAACCAAGATTTGTATGAGTCCAGACTTCCTGTTCCTAACCATTGTTAACAATTCCATCACAAAGTCGGTACTTAATATATTTGTTGAGCATGTGAGTGACTAGGGGATTTATTAAATCAAAGTAAGGCGAATGAAACATAAAATTTTTAATAAAATGTTAATTCTACTAAAAGTGCTAATATAAATATTGTTTAATAGAGCTAAACATTTTTTCTTATGAATTAAAGAGAGGGTCATTTAAATAGATTTTGTTTTCAATTTGAAGAAAAATACTGATGATTTCTTGGTAGATGTAGTAAAAAAAAAAGATGGGTTAATTCAGGTAAATTTCAAAACCCATTGATAGTATTCTTTGCCATATAAAAACTACACATTTCAAACTGGAAACAGGCATTTCAAACTGCATATACTGTAGATTAGCTTTCAATCAGCAATGTAAACAACGTAATATAAGCATTGCATAGACTCTACATTAAGATAAACCAAACCACTTTTGCCAAGACAGATGTAATCACTCAAATTCCATTGGGAAAGAGGTAACAGCATTATTTGGTCTAGGTCTCAAGTACTTTATTTAGTAAATAACGGGTTTTGTTTATTCATTTCTTCATAACACCTATTTCCAACATTTAAACATTACAAAGTGTTTCAAGTATTCTGGACTTAAGATTTAATGGTAAAACATGACATTTGTTAATCTTCCTTCATCAAGCAATTTTTATTTGACAGCTATGGGGATAATTTACTTTAATTACTCATTCTTGCACAACACCTAACTACTAAGAGGAATATTGTATTGTTACCCTTCCTTATATTTCAAGCCTCCTCATTTCTTTTAATCACAGATAATAAAAGTAAAACATAAGATAATTTTAAGAATTATATTCAGAAAAATTCAACAATTTGATTTTAACCAAGATGCTTATTTCTCAAGTTATTCAAGGATTAAAATCTGAAAAATGAGTTGACCATATGCAGCATCTGACTCTGGAAAAGAGTTATTTTAGTGCTGATCATAAGCAAAAAACAAAGTTGTCTGAATTGAATTGCACCTTATCATTTTTTAAATTAGATCCGCTTGTTTAAATTGAAAGTGCATTTTCAAGTAACTATATAGTTAAATTTACACATTTTTATGCATTATACTTTTCTTCTATACATTTATAAAAAATACTCTTTGGAGTGTCAATACAGGTCCTTTTAAAAAACTAGGTAGTACACCCAGATGAATCAGACTTTAAAAGATTCCGTGAAAAGTTCCTTTCCACATCTGTTCTCTGCCGTGCAAATCCTCTCCCCAGAAGATTTCAGTGTTACTGTTTTTGTGTGTGTGCATGTGTATGTGTATACTTCCTAATAAATTTAATGAACATACAACCATATATACATGAATACTAAAAGACCTAGATCCATGCCCTGGTTCTTTAGTAACCATGTAACTCTGGACGCGTCACTTAATCTTTTAGATATAGGACACATCTGTAAAGTACAAAAAAGATGATGAGGTTCCAATTCTAAAATAGCTCAAATGATGCAAGCCAACAACAGCAGTTTATCCCTTCATTTATTTTCATCTAAAAGCTTAAACATCCTTCTTTAACCTCTAATAGGAAATCTAGTCATTTTGTTCTATGGCACAAAGTTATAGGGACTCACGTGTAATCTGTAACTTCTATCTGCCTATCCTGCTGGATGTCTATGAGCTGAAAAAATCTAAATTCTGCCTAGAGGACCTGCCTTCATGGACTCAAACTCTTCCTTGTCTTCATTTCACTGATGTCCTAAGGGAAGGCAGACTCAGGATGGCCAAATCTTTGAATTTTTCAAGAGAGACCATTAATCCAAGTCCTTAAAGCCTCCTGATTTAAAAATGTTGGTAACCTATCAAATTTTAAATCAAACACCAATAGCTCTGTGCAGGACAAACAAAATCCAACCAAAGTGGATTTAGCTTATGAACCCTGAGTTTCAGTCTAGAATCTGCTGACTGGTAAGCACCTAAGTTAAACAAAGTCTGTCACTCTCACCACGCTGATACTACAGGGAGACTACTGATGGAATAGTAGACCTATCTTTATGTGAAAAGTGACCCCTTATAACTTCTCCTGTCTTTACTGTTAAAAAGTAAAGTTCACTCACTCATAGTTCCTGCTCTCAAAAATATTTCCCTGAGGTTAACTATTGTTCTTTGTGACTTTTGTTATTCCAGGATACCTTTAATCTTCACCATTATGGTTTCATAATAATGTTTTATTATTTATATCTATATATTCTATTACATAATATTAACCACATTATATTATATATTCTATTATATGATAATAGAATTTTTTATGCTAATGTTTGGTCACAAGTGGGAGTAAATGGAAGCCCCCTTCACTTGTAATCCAAAGAGGACAATGAAGCATTTCAAAGTCTAATTTTCCACCAAAGGCCCATATCCCAGTGACCCAATTCCATTTCCGAAGGATACCCAAACTCATTCATCTAGACTCTATCTTTTGACAGAATCCCCCTATCAACATACGTTTATATACTACTAAGGTCAAATACATGCTACTCAGAATGAGTCTGGCCAAGAATAAGCAAGTGAATTTCACTGAATGATAGATAAAACTGCCACTGTCAGAATAAAAGATTTGAGGATCAGATGACAGAGGTAGTATGAAAAGAGTAACCAGAATTTCAAACTTCTAGGTAAAATTAATTGCCCTGGAAAACATTCTATGGCTATTTGGGAACAAGTATTCTCACATATGTTATTCTACTACAGATTTGGCTAAATTTCCTTCCAGTTACTGCTCTGTAACACTTGTGTACTTGTACAAAGAATCTACTATTTTAGGGCCATTATTACTGGAGTTAAATATGAAAAATCTCCCTGATTTTCACTTGAAGATTTTCCTTTGGAATAGGAGAATAAGAGTGAGATAAAAGTACCATTGCAGATTGAAATAAATCCACCATTTTAGTTAGGGTAGGGTTGAATTTAAAGTGAGTAGAAATCTCATACAAATTTATCCATAGTCTTCAGCAATCATCTGAAGAGTATGTAGCAAGCAGAAAAATAATTTTTTTCATTGTGATTTCCACATAGTATCACTAACGAAATGGGAGAGCAAACTTTAAGGTTTCTCTAAATTATCTGCCTAATGCACGTTGACTAAATGCTTCCACATGCTTACTGTAAATCTTTTATGCATCTCACATTAAGACTTATTTCTGTGATACCCCAGTGGATTTATAATTAACACTTTATGAGAACAAACTGAAAGAAATATATGCTTCTGGTTGCTTTTACTCTAGGCACACTGACAATAACTTAATCTTGCTGAATGTTGATAACACTCCCTAGCAGAGCTGTTTTCAGCACAAGGATTCTTAGTGTACTCCAAGACTTGCTATCATTTACATCAACGATACCAGCTTTAGTTCTTCAATATCCAATTCTCTTCCAATCACAGATTTGTTCCAGGCTCTACTGTGGTGACCTGAATCCAATTCTAATGGCCTGGAACCCCTGTAACCTCCAACCTTACCTGTAAGGAAGTTTGCTTGGAAGATGGATTCATAGCAAGCAAACTGTTTATTATCTACTTCGATTTTTCATTTGTTTGGAATGACTTTGTAGGTTGAAAAGGGCCTGAAGGTGATTATATGGAGGTGTAGTTAAAGTCTCACAAAGCACAATTAGGATGTTTATTGTCTTAGTTCTGTCTTTTAAAAAATCTCATAGATTCAACTCTTCACTTCTCAAAGATTCCTCAGAATCCCCTTTGTCTTAGTAAATTAATTATATGACTATAAACCAATAGCAACTATTTTATTTTCTTTTAAATCACACAACCAGTATGAAATCTTACACAATGAAGTAACTTTAGAAATCTATTGTATTCCCTTAACTTTACAGATGGTGAAGCTGAAAACCAAGTGACCTCCCTCATGTTGTTAATTAATAATAGCCATGTGTCTGGAATCTGAGTCCAATTTTTTCTCCAACTCCTCACAATAATTTAAATACTTGTACAAAGGTAGGCCAAGCCACTGCCAGACATTGTCACAAACAAACCCAATTTAAGATATTACCTTCATATGCTATACAGAAGGTCAAAATCCTTGTAAGTATTGAATTTTGGTAGAAATAATATAAAAGACAGGATAAAATATGTGGAAAAATCCATATTTGCCTTTAATCTGTATCAGCCAATTTCCCTGGATCCATTGGGTAAGCATGTAGTGAAGATACCACTTAAAAACAGACTTAGGAGTGGCAAGTGAGGTGTTAGGCAATAATTCTTGACCAGCTTGATGCTTCTCTCTGAGATTGCATGTCCAAATGGTTAGAGTGAGTTTGTAGTCTCATTTGAAACTACAAGGAAGCCTCCCATTTGAGAGTCAGGAAGAGTAGATTTCTGCTTCTTCCCTGGAGAGAACATTTCAACTGTCAACGTGCTTAGTACCAAGCAGTTGGATCTTGCTCTTAGACCCAAACATATTTAGGAAAAGCTGCTACACAGGATGTTTCAGCTCAGAGAAAAGGTATGAATCAAGAAACTTTTCCTTTCTGTAATAATTTGATCACAGGGAAGTACCTTCCAGAATGCTGTTAAAGACTGTATATATCATTATTTTTTGGGGGGTTTGTTATACTCAGTAAAAGGAAGGTTGGCTTGCCGATGACATGCAGAGCATATGACAGACATGGAGAAGGATAAATGAGACACTATTTCTTAAAGATGGCAATTAAAAATCATTCAGCCTTGTTTGTTTTTGCCCTTGTTATTGCTGATATGCTACTTTACCCAGGAAACTAAGAGGCAAAATATGTCTTTTTAACCTTGATCACATTGTAGCATGCATGAGACATCGGATATTCTAAGTAATGAAATTTTTCAGCTTACTTAGAGTTATTCCATGAATATAATAAACTGTACTATATTTTAGGTACACTTGATAATATAGTTATTCCCTTAGTTTTACCAAAAAACCTCAATCTAGAAACCTGACTGATTAGTAGGTAAATGTTTGCACTTGTAGAAAAGAGCTCTCATAAAAATGCAAATTTGAACTTATCTCTGTTGCCTTTAAATATGGAGATACTACTAGAGAAACAGACATAAAATTCTCTCTTCACACCTCTCCACCACTATATATAAGTAGAAATGGCAACACTTTAAGGGGAAGTAACATTGATGCACAAGTAAGAGGTATTTCTGGGAACTAAAATTCTATATTTAATGGTGACTTGCTGGGAAAAAAAAAGTTTGATAACATTTCTTGAAAGCAGGGGTGAAAATTTTCATGATGAAACTGTGCACTTGAAATTGTCTCCGCTTTTTAGCCAGCAGGAAAAACAAAGGCAGACTTCCAGGAAGCATATGATGCATCCAAAGAAAGAAAAGGCCATGTGCTTGGAAGTGCCAGGTGATAATTTGGATACTTGCGTTGTAACTATGCTTCTCAATGTGGCTTCAGGAAAATCATGTCATTTCCATGCTTACAATAGCTAATGTATTTTAATAGGATATATATAAATATAAAAAGAAGTTTATAGCATCTTATCAAATAAGCATTAATAAAAGTTTACCAAATAGTTATATTTAAAAAGAAAAAAAATTCTTGTTGTAATTTTGATTAAAAATCTTATATGCATATATAGATAGAAAGAGCAGGCAAACATATTACACAGAATAATTCACATTATTTTCAGAAAATGGGTTCTGATTCCCATTAATCTTGACTATCTACTTGTCGAGCAATCAATATGACAGAAAAAATAACAGATGTTCTTTTACCATTAACCTTCAGAAAGGAGACCCCTGTTTCTAGTATTTATAATCATTTGACACAATCTATTAAGGAAATGGTAAGATTCCCCCAATCAGAGATCTCCAGTTTGCTCATTGTGGATAAAATAAATATATAATCCAAATTTAAACTCACTTTCAAAGGCATGTAAGACGGTCTCCCGACATGCAATGCCTATTTTAAAAATTTTTTATGATGGTAAATAAACCCTGGAAAATTCCTTCTTAGATTTTACCACCTGAAAGTGCAGCTGTTGGCTGACACTATCAGAGCCTCACAACTCCAAACTCACGTGCAAACCTCATCAAGGGCAGACATTTCTAATTGATTCCAGAAGTATTTCTTTTGCTGAGATCAGGGGGCAAAGGAAGAATAATGAGCAGCTTTTTAGAGGGAACTGGGGGTTAGGGTGTTGAGGGGAGGAGGAGGGGAGCTTTTAAAATCTTGGGCTTGGCCAGAAATGCATAGCAATTTTACGGTCAATTGGCAAGAGCATCTGGAACCAGGCATTCTGGCCTCATAGTTGATGGTAGTGAAACCAGCTTACAGGCAACAGCAAGTCCATAATGAGTCCCTGTCATGTACTAGTGGAAACCACGTTGACGTTCTGCCAAATCTCCCTGCGCCTTTTTCTCAAGGTCAGGATTCCCCTTAGAGCTCTCCTCTAGTATGTGAAATCCTGTCCACCCATGGATCTTAACCTATTTTAGCCTTCTTAAAGGCAATGCAAAAAGAAAGACTAAAAATTATAAATTGCACGTGTTTAATTCCTTGCGTGCTGACAAGGCTTTATATCACAAAGCCGTGTTTGCTTTCATTTGGGGGATATATTTCAAACGCAGCGGGCCATCTTGTTAGTGCATGGAGAGTGTCGGATGCTCAGGTCATAAATCATAGCACAACGCGCGGCACACTCAGACTGGAGCAGGCAAAATGTGGGGCTCTTTATTATTTCAAACGTAGGACAAGTGATTATAAAAAGGGGCAGCGTTTCTTTTTTTAAACGCCAAGCAGAAAACCGAGGTGATGTGGAAACAATTTCTTATGAGTAAATGATGTTTACCTTAAACTGCTGCTCGTAATTCACCATGCTGGCACTGGTGGATTAGACCCACAAATAAGTCAGATTAAAGGACATCCGTGAAAAATGTAGAGGGATATGAGTCGACAGGATGGAAACTGGTTCAGTGGTCAGGAATCGGCCATGCAGAGAGCTAGATTTCTAACATTCCTGAATTTCTATTTTTATACAAACAATATAATTAATAGAGATTGTATCCATTTAAACCTCACTCAAAATTACTAAGTTTGCAATGTTAAATTCAACATGTTTGCTCTTCTAGCTAAACCACTCTTGGCAAGGAATCACTTCCTGTTTTCAAACAAGAACAGCCAAAACAAGAAAAAAAAAAAGACAAAGTAAACAAAACAAGCAGAAACTAAACTGACAGAAATGCATTTAAAATATATTTTAAAAACCCAGTATTTTTATTTTTCAAAGATTTATTTATTTTAGACAGAGCACAGGGGGAGGGAGAGAGAGTCCCAAGCAGATTCTGTGCTCAGCGGAGCCTGATGTGGGGCTTGATCCCAAGACCCTGAGATCACCACCTGAGTGGAAACCAAGAGTACGAGGTTTAACCAACTTTGCCACCCAGGCGCCCTCCACCGATGCTCAGTATTTTTAATGTAAAATTCCCCTTTAGATTTCACCTATGTTTTGATGATTTCAGTATGAACTAATCAGAAATGTATAAAATTTGTGTTCTTTATAATACACATAATAGTAAAATGCAGAAAAAACACCTAATGGTGAAAATCTCCTTCAACCTAAAGTATTTGCCAAAGCATCTGCTCTTAGTGAATGCCCATGCAGGGGCTTTTCAAATAAGGGCAAGAGAGAAGAGGTGGATGGGTACAAATATATCTATGTTTCTTAATTTTAACCATTTTAATAGGAAAAGATGATACATAGGTAACTATCATGGATTAACATTTTCTTGTATGTGGATTCAGTATTTTAAAATCCTACACAAGAGACAATACATTTCGAGAAATTTAATATTATATGTATACATATAATATTATGTATATATATATGTATACATATTTATATAATATATATATGTATACATATTTATATAATCTACTGTAATATATATATATAATATGTATTTAAAGAAAAAAGCACTACTATATTCTAATATTGCTTCATTTTGGTTACCACATATTTTGTTGTTCATAGCAAGAAAAAGTATTTTTGGAAGAGTAACAGGAAGTGGACAGTATTTTTTTTAAAAAGGGCCACATATAAATCACCTCAAAGAGCTTATTTTCACCTATTACTTAGCCTGCTTCTCACCTAATATATTAGTTATTTTTTTTTTAAAGAGATTTATTTATTTATTTTAGAGAGAGAGAGAACATGAGCGGGAGGGGCAGAGGGAGAGGAAGAGAGAAACCTAAGCAGACTACACACTGAGGGGATGCGGGGCTCTATCTCGTGACCCTGAGATCATGACCTGAGTGGAAACCAAGAGTTGGATGCTTAAACAAATGTACCACCCAGGTGCCCCTACTATAGTTATTTTCTATCCACTCTTATAGGATAGTACATAGTATGAAATAGGAGATATATGTGCATTATGAATGAGATTACACACATAAAGCACAAAACTTGGAACAGGGTGAATATTTGTTAATTGTATGTGATGATAAACCTTGAAAAATGATATCTTTAGATACTAGAAATACAAGGATGGTAAGGGAAAGTGAAAGGACAAAAATATTTTAAAAGTGACAATGACACTTAAATTGAGTTAAAGGTGAAGGAAAAGTGCCAAAGCTTTATTATATGAAAGAATGACAAAATCTCAAAGAATGACAAAATCTCAAATGCTGTATGCCAAATTTGCTAAAAAAAAAAAAACAAACCCTCAGTGTTTGTGTCTTTTATGCTATTCCCTGAATTCTGCATTTTTTTTGCTAAAATTAAAAATTTCTTATGTCATATAAAATATATTCTCAGTAATATAGCATCAATGTACATAAGGGATTTTCAGTACATTTTAGCAGTTTTGCTATGCAATAGAGTAGATTTTGAATAAACTTTAAATTTGAGTATTCTCCCATACAAAAGGATGGGGGAAATCCTGATCTATGTATTTAAAATTCAAATAGTCCATAAACCTTGCTAGAGGAGCCATGATTGTGGAATTAATCTTCAAATTATATGTTAGCATTATATTTTTGCATAATTATAGCCTTGATTCATAGCCCTGTTCAGGAGTTATGTAGGCATACTGGTGGTTAGAGGAGGAATTGTTACTAGATATATCTAGCATTATATAGAAAAAAGTTTATGTTTATCTGAATTACTAATAATGAATGGTTTAGTACTACCATCTTCATGTGTGGAGGTTACAGTATACTGTTATTTGGCATTACTCTGTGGAAATGAAATTCATTTGAGTTCAATCCCAGGGCAATGAGACAAACTACAAACTGGGAGAATATGCTTTTAACAAATATAAATGAAAAAGGATTGGTATTTCATATATAGAATTTCTAAAAAGCAGAAGAAAATAACAACAATATAGAAAAACGGGTAAATGACATGAAAAAGCCTATCACAGGAAAAGAAATATGAATGGCCAATAAAGATGAAATAATGATTCACTTTAGCAGTAAACAGGAAAATGGTAATTAGAAATACAATGAGATACTTAATTCCCAGATGAACAAAAGATAATTCTGGCTTTGATGAGGGCATATATACTCTGATAGTGGTATTTTATAACACATGGGTAAACAAATTGACATTCTCTTAATGTAATCATGCACATTTCCTATAACTAGCCATTCTACCCTTACTGTATAACCTAGAGAAACTACATAAATGCCATGTACACTAGAAGATGTGTGCATGAATTTTCACTGCAGGACTATAAAAATAAAAGCTAGGAACAAGCACTAGAGAATGGATATTTTAATATAGTTGTAGAACAAAATACTTTATAGCAATCAAAGTGAATGAATTACAACTACGTGAAAGAAAAAGGATACATTTTAGAAATAAAACATTCAGTAAATTAAAGGAAATAGAAGGAAACTATATTTGGTATGATACCATTTTATTGCACTCAAACATTTTTAAAAAATAAATCAAATATGACTTAGTGATAAATTTATGAATATGAAAACATAGAACTTGTTTAGAAAACACATGGAAATGATAAGCAGTAAGTATAAAATAAGAGTTGTATCTGTGGGAGCGTGAAAGAGAAGGAATCAAAAAGGTAGTAGATCACAGGTGTTAATAATACTTCACTGGTACTGTAACATTATAGTTTTAATTGAGTGGTTTTCATGTTATTATCTTTTAAAAATATTTTATGTAATTTAATATATAATAAATACTAGATGATAGGAAAATAATTATGAGTTGATATGAAGACAGGTATTATTTAAAACAAAACTACTACCCATAAATAAACTTTGTGCAGTTGATAAAAATATTTGAAGTTTGAATAATTTTAAAATAGACTATTCAGAAATGCTGTATGCCATGAATATTCATAGGTCAGTGTGTGTGTGTGTGTGTGTGTGTGTGTGTGTGTGTGTGTGTGATTTTCCCCTTGAATCCATAAGTATGTTTATGGCAGATTACCATATATTTCATGAAAAAAGTTGGGTGCAGTCTCTTCTTTGTGTTCACAATGTGACCAAATATAAAGCTGAAATGAATTGTCTGTGATGGCTTTAGACAAATATGTTTACATTCTGTGATATACTAATCATCATGAATTTAAATCACATAAGACCCAAATGTGGTAGGTTGCATAATGGCCATAATTTCAGATATGCCCCTTTACAATTGACCTGACTGATCTTCATTCAAGAGATAGAGTCTATTTTCCACCCTTGAACATTGGCTAGACTGGTCATGTGTGCGACCAATGGAAAATGGCAGAAGTGAGTTTTTTTTTTTACGTTCCAGAACCTTGGCTTCAAGAAGTCTGGCCCACTGGAGACTGAGAGGTTAGGGAGGGAAAATAAAGGTGTTCCTGCTGAGACCCTTCATGTGACCCATGTGACTGTCCAGCCCAGCTGATCCCTATATAGCCCAATAAGTGAGCCTAAGAGAAATGAACAGTGGAACCACCATGTATTTGTGAGAAATAATAAATAAGCCCTTTTGGGTTGGTTTGTTATGTAGAAACAGATAAACACCAAAAAAAGCTGAATTTTACCAAAAACAGAAAGAATGAAGAATCTATGAACCATGAAGCTGCTAAGAACTGTTAAACCTTCCTTCACTTACTGATTCAGGTATTTTGACCAAACATTTAGGTAACAAGGGACATCTGATTCTACATGTCATGTTATTTGAAATCAATAAATATTTAATTCAGCATTCTATGTAAGATTAAAATTCCAGCAACATGCTCTCCTCCATTTGGGTAACAGCTCTGTAGCAGGTGCTGCCAGGGCTCCTTTAATATTTACTGAATAAATAAATGCTGAACAGTCTTATTGTTGTTGCTGCTGAGTGTTGGCTTCCTCTTCTGCACAAAAACACCTGAGGTGGCAAACTGTTAACATTGGTAAATTTTTTTTCTTTTTCAAAAGATCTGTCCAGGCAAGATAATCATGTTGAAAAGGTAACTAATAAGAAGGCATGACAAGGGGCACCTGTGTGGCTCAGTCGTTAAGCATCTGCCTTCGGCTTAGGTCATGATACCACGGTCCTAGGATCGAGCCCCGCATCGGGCTCCCTGCTCAGCGGGAAGCCTGCTTCTCCCTCTGCCACTCCCCCTGCTTGTGTTCCCTCTCTCGCTGTGTCTCTCTCTGTCAAATAAATAAATAAATAAAATCTTAAAAAAAAAGAGGCATGACAAATTAGATTCCAGAGTTGGACAACAGGAAGGATGTTTCCTAAAGGTTAAAATGCATACGAATGGTGCTACTTGATATGATTTCAGTCAGAAATCTGGAATAGGTTGCTAAGGGTCCCTCCAAGGATATCCTCTTTGGATGCAGGTGGGATTTTCTGCACTCCAAAATGAGTCCCTTCCCAAGGTCTTTAAGATCTAAAGCACTACTCTCCATTACTTAGCAGGGACTTCAGGTACGCTGAAAGGTATGTACCCTATATCCATCACTTGGGGGACTCAAGTATATGTATCTTCTGACATCGAATGTGTCCTCAAGGTTGATCTCCAGGACCCATAATCAGGGCCTGTGAGACAAAAAAAAGTACATCTCTGTGAGTTTTCAGGTTGTTACTTAATTTTTTTTTGTTTGGATTGATCATGTGATTTATTTATTTTTTATTTTATTTTTAGTTTCAAGTTTTTATTTAAATTCCAGGTAGTTAATATACGGTGTAACATTAGTTTCAGGTACAAAGTTTTTGTTTTTGTTTTTGTTTTTGTTTTTCACTTATCTTAATTTCATTTGTTTGTTTTGACCTTATTCAAATGAATCTTTGGGGATATACACATTTAAAATAAAACAGGAGGGCGCCTGGGTGGCTCAGTCGGTTAGGCGACTGCCTTCGGCTCAGGTCATGATCCCGGAGTCCTGGGATCGAGTCCCACATCGGGCTCCCTGCTCGGCGGGGAGTCTGCTTCTCCCTCTGACCCTCTCCCCTCTCATGCGCTCTCTCTATCTCATTCTCTCTCTCAAATAAATAAATAAAATCTTTAAAAAAAATTAAAAAAAATAAAAAAATAAAATAAAACAGGAGTTAGGATGGAAATGTGAATGCTAGAAGTGACTCTGACAATTACATTAAAGCTAAACATCCCTATGTTGCTGAATAATCACATTTAATGCCATTTTCATAGGGATTTAATTTTCAGATATGACTTTTGTGAGTTAGGATTTTTATTTTTACTAGTATTTTTATTTCAAAAACTTATGACCTTTTAAATTGGGTATTTCTGTTTCTGGGTATTTTTAACTTTAGGGTTTTCTATTACTATAGTGAAAAATTTTCCATTTAAAATAAGTGTATTTAAATTTTAAAAGATGAGGTAATTAAAGAAAAATATTGAGATGAATCAAAATGACCTGCAGACACATCATAGTTGTTTTTTTTCTTTTCTGTTGAAGTAGGTTTCTTCCAAGAAATTCCTAACTATGCCAATGAAAAAAGTTACATGATCTTTCTCATGACTTTATTAGAAATAAAGTAACCTGCTGTATACTAGAGCCATAACTTTATTTATCCATGTATTTTTTTCATTAGCTTAACTTCCAAGACTGAGGAATGAGCCAGTAGTGGCAACTGAGTATGAATGTTTCACTGAGGGCCTTGTAGGTTATGGTAAAGGGTTTGGATTTTATTCCAAGTGCCATCTAAAGCTATTTAGCAGTTTAAATTAAACTTGATCATGTTATACATATAAAGTGTATCAGAAAGTATCAAGCATAGAGTAAGGTGAATGAATATTTAGGAATATACTGTATCAGACCTAACAAGATATGCTGGTGCTTTCAGTTAGGATGGTGACAATGGGGATGAAGTCTAAGAAGTATCTTGGAGTAGAAGCCATAGAAGTTGCTGAGTGGGTGGCAAAAGAGAAGGTAAAACAAGAATGATTACTAGATATATGAATTAAGTGAAAGTGTCTGTGGTGCCTATTTATTGAGATGTAAATCTACTGAGATGGAACAGGATATGTAGGAGAAAGGCATTAAGAGCTCACCTTTGCATATGCAATTGTCTGATGTGTCTACCTCATTCAGGAGAAGATCTTAAATAGGTAACAGAATGTGTGAGTTTACAGCTGAGGTTAGAGTTCTGGTCTGGGGATAAAATTTTGGGAGTCATCACTACATCCATGGTGTTTAAAGAAATAGAAATGGGTGAGGGTGGATAGAGAAGAAAGCAGGATCCCAGGACCAGGCCCTGAAGAATGACAACACTGAACATAAATCACTATTTTCACTCTTGTTCTTAGCCAGTGTTTATTGAGTTTTCTAGCACTTGTAACTAAATGAATCCAGACTAAAAATAAAAATAATAAAAAAAAAAGAATGCCCAACATTGACACTAAACAATTCAAGGCACGATTCACAGTATAGCATGTCAAAGGCACAAGTTACAGACTTGCCTGGGTTTGAATCCTGTCTTTTCTGCATACAGGATTGTGGCCTTGGGCAAATTACTTGTCAATTTCCTCATCTGTTAAATGTGACATATAGTAGCATCTACATTATAAAGTTGCTATGAGTATTTAAGGAAATTATATTTATAAACCACTTGGAATACTACCTGTAGCTTTTGTAAACTAAAATTACCTATGATATTTATTGGTAAAAATTTTAAAAAATGATGATATAGTGAAAAAGCTTATATATGAATATAGTTTAACTTAAGCTTTCTGATTATTTTAGTGAAAAATCTATAAATAAAAAGTCAACAACTAAACTCCTCATTCTGTTCCTTTCTTGCTAAGCTAAGCAGATGGCATGATTATGTAGAAAATCTGAAAGAATCAACAAAAAACTCCTGGGACTAATAAGTGATTAGGATAAGGTTGCAGGGTATAGGGTTAATAGAAAAAGTCAATCACTTTCCTACATACCAGGAATGAACCAGTGGAATTTGAAAATAAAAGTGCAATGCAATTTACATTAAAACTAAAAAAAAAAATTATGCAGGCAATAAATCTAACAAAATACTGTATATACAAGTTCTGTATGAGGAAAATTACAAAACTCCAAGAATGAAATAAAAAACTAAATAAATGGAGGGGGCGCCTGCGTGGCTTAGTCGGTTAAGCATCCAACTCTGGATTTTGGCTCAGGTCATGATCTCAGGGTTGTGAGACAGAGCCCCACATGGGGCTCCCCACTTAGCGGGAGTGTGCTTAAGATTCTCTCTCTCCCTCAGCCACTCCCTCCCCATACTCTCTCTCTCTCAAATAAGTAATCTTAAAAAAATAAATAAATAAATGGAAAGGTACTCTGCATTCACATATAGGAAGACTCAATATTGTCAAGATGTCAGTTCTTCCAATTAGATTCAATGCAATCACCATCAAAATCCCAGCAAGTTAATTTGTGATATTGACAAACTGATTCTAGTTTACAGGAAAAGGCAAAAGACCCAGAATAGCCAACACAATATTGAAGGAGAGGGACAGTGTTGGTGCATTAACACTACCTGACTTTAAGACTTACTGGAAAGCAACAATGATCAAGGTAGTGTAGTATTCGTGAAAGAATAGGCAATTATATCAATAGGACAGAATAGAGAGTGAGGAAATCGACCCACATAAATATAGTCAAAAGATCTGTGACAAGGGAGCAAGGACAATGCAATGGAGCAAAGATAGTCTTTTCAAAGAAAGGTGCTCAAAGAAATGGACATACACACAAATGAATCTGACACAGACATTATACTCTTTACAAAAATTTACTCAATGATCACACATTTAATTTAAAAATGAAAAACTATAAAACTCCTAGAAGATAACATAGATGATCTTGGGTATGGCATTGCTTTTTTAGATACAACACCAAAGATACACTCCATCAAAGAAATAATTTATAAGCTGAATTTTTAAAATTAAAAACTTCTGCTACGCAAAAGACAATGTCAAGAGATTGAGAAGACAAGCTACAGACTGGGAGCAAAGATTTCCTAAAGACACATCTGATGAAGAACAGTCATCTAAAATATACAAAGAACTTTTAAAACTCAACAATAGTGTTGTAATGAGCACTGGGTGTTATACTTAACTAATGAATCATTGAACACTACATCAAAAACTAACCATGTACTATACAGTGGCTAACTGAACATAATAAAACAAAAAAACCTCAACAATAAAAAAAACAACAGAATTTTTAAAAATGGGCCAAAGATCTTAACTGACACCTCACCAAAGAACATACAATCATACAAAAAGATGCTCCATATCATATGTCAACAGGGAAATGCAAATTAAAACAATGAGATATCACTAAACACCTATTAGAATGGCCAAAATCTGGAACTGTTAACACCAAATGCTAACACCAAATGCTGGTGAGGATATGAAGCAAAAGAAACTCTTATTCAGGGATGCAAAATGGTATAGCCATTTTGGAAGACAGTTTGGAGATTTCTGACAAAACTAAACATACTCTTACCATATGATCCAGCAATTGTGCTCCTTCATATCTACCCAAAGGAAGAGAAAACTTATGTCCACAAAAAAACCTGCACAGGGTGTTTATAGCATTGTTATTCATAATTGCCAAAACTTGGAAGGAACCAAAATGTCCTTTAGTAGGTGAATGAATAAACAAACGGTGGTACATCCAAACAATGGAAAATTGTTCAGCACACACACACAAAGAGCTATGAACCCATGAAAAGACATGAAGAAAACTTAAATGTATATTACTAAGTGAAAGAAGACAATCTGAAAATATTTCATACTGTCTGATTCCAACTATATGACTGAAGGCAGAACTATGGACACAGTATAAAGATCAGTGGTTATCACGGATTGAGGAGCACAGGGAGGGATGACAAGGCAGAGCACAGAGGAGTTTTAGGGCAGTGGAAATACTCTGTATGATCCTATAACAATGGATACTTGTTACTATACATTTGTCCAAACCATAAATTTTCAACACCAATGGAGAGCCATAAGGTAAATTATGGACTTTGGGTGGCTCTGATGTGTCAACCTAGGTTCATCTGTTGTAACAAATGCACTATTCCGGTGGGGAATGTTGATAGTCAAAGAGGCTGTGCATGTGTGGGGGCAAGGGGTAGATGGGAAATCTCTACCTTCCCCTCAGTTTTGCTGGAAAACTTAAACTGGTCTAAAAAATTAGTCTTAATTAAAAATATCATGGTTTCATGACATCATTTCAGTTACTTTACAGTGACACCTCATATAGATAGCAGCCCCGGGACTCTGATAACACAGCTGGTGGGAGTACCTCCCATCCATGTTGTGCTGCTCCCTGGCATTGCCAACAGCATTCAAATGTCTTTAACTGAAGCTCTGACTTCTCTCTGGTTGTCCAGACATATCTTTTATATATTTCATCTTAACTCCTATTACAAAACTGTGAACAGGTAAACTTGGCTAAGAAAAAAAAAAAAAGACTTCACGATATAGGATTAAAGATAATATATGTTCATTAAAAAATGCAGTAATCACAAAGAAAAAAATTCAAGTCACAACACATAAACACAACCACTAATAAAATGTCGATGTATTTTCTTCCCATCTACCTTCTCTGCATTGAATTGTTTGTGCAAAACAGATTAAGAATTCTATCAGCAGGAAGATAACTATGAAATCAATAAACACAATCCCATCAAATAAAATTGAACTTGGAGATCCACTACCACTTTTAACTTTTCCTCCTAGATTCTTCCCATCTTAGTTCATGGTAACTGCATTCTTTTATTTTCTCAGACCAAAACCATCATAGTCATTCTCAACTCTTTTTTTTCCCCCCATTTTCTCATCTGACCTGTGAGCAAATCTTGCCTTTTCTACTTCAAGATTGCTTCCTGAATTTGACAACTTCTCACGTTCTCTAGGACACTCATTTCTCTCACCTTCATGCCTATGACAGTGTCCTAACTGGTGTCCTCGCACCCTCTTCCTACCCCCCTTTCATTGTCCTCAACTCAGCCATCAAAGTGATCTTAAAATGTTAGTCAGTTCATACACATCCTCTGCTTCAACTCTCCAGGGGGGTCATTTTACCTGGAGTAAAATGCGTAATTACAATGACCAAAAGGGCTCACATGGTCTGACCCCCATTACTGCTCTGACTGTATTTTCTACCACTTTCCCTCTTGCTTACTCAATTGCAAACATGTGCAGTGTTCACGTCCATAATAGGACAATGTGCCTCGGCACCTTTGCACTTGATGTTGCCTTTACGGGCTCTTCTGCTGGAATCCATATGGTTTTTGCCCTCACATCAGGTCTTAACTGAAATGTCACCACCATGTTCTAAAAAATTTTGCCTCCTCCATCCCTGATGTATTTTTTAATAATGATCTGCTAAGCCATATATGTGAGTATAAACATATATGTCTATGTATGTAAGTATTTGAGTTATTGTGTCCATCTTCCCCAGCTGTGGCAGACAGAAACTAGGGTGGCCACATGATCCCCACCCTTGCCGTTTATGACCTGTTAGCTTGTACAATCCCCTCTCCTGGAGTGTGGATGAGGCCTAGGGCTTGCTTCTAGCCAACAGAATATGGCACAGATGAAGGGATTTTGCAGCTGTAATTAGGATCCTAAATCAGTTGTTTTTCATTTGATAAAAAAGGAGATTCTCCTGGAGGAGCCTAGCTTAATCAGCTAAAAGCTCTTAAGAAGAGCGGTTGAGCCCTAAAGCAAAGTTCTCCTTTCAGGTTTGATGAAGTAAGCAGCCATGTTGAGGCTGCCCACGTGGGGTGGACCTGCAGGCAGCCTCCAGCACCTGAGAGCAGCCTCCACTCAAAAGCCAGCAAAAAGCCGGGGCCCTAAGTCATACAGCTGCAAGGAAATGAGTTCTGTCAACAATGTGAATGAGCTCAGAAGTGGATTTTTCCGTCGTTGAGCCTCCAGATGAGAACACAATCTGGCCAAGACTTACCTTAAATGCAGCCTCTGGAGACCCTGAACGGAGTTTTGAGCAAAACTGTGCCTGACCTCCTGACCCATGGGAACTGTTAGATAATAAATGTGTGTTGTTTTAAGCCACTAAATTTGTGGTAATTTGTTACACAGCAATCAAAAATTAATACACTGATTAAAAGCTAATCTCCACAAAGACAGGGCTTTTTGCTCTGTTTTTACTGGAGCTGGTGTTCCAGTAAGTGTGGAATAAACGTTTCTGCCTACCACTGAAAGCATTAGGCAAGCTGGTTCTATCCTCCATGGGCATTTATTTACCTCCTATCAGGATCCACACTTTGGGCTGCTGTTACTAGGCTCCTGTCATCACTTAAGCAGCCCATGGTCTCCCCTGATTCATGGACTTTTCATTGTACTCTCCCTTAAGTCAAGTGCTCTCCACCTTCCTCCCAAATTCTTCCTCTCCAAATTCTACCCAGCTCTTGTGCACATCTTCAGCAGATACAAGTTGGTTTACCCTTTAGGAGTGATGTTTTAATGACATAACTAAACTAAAATCTATAAATCAGATTTTAAAGCCATTCTTCAAATTCCAAAAGTTCTTTTGTAATCAACTCAAATTATTTGGCCACTAGAAAGCAGGTATTTTCAGGTTCATATTTTCATTGCTTTAAATGTCCTAGTTTTAAAAACATTATTTTAAATGTGTATGTGTAGCTTGTGTATGTATGTGTGTTTATAATATATATGTATATAATTATTATGAATAATTCTCACTACTTACATACCAGGTATTATGCTACATTCTATCTCCTTTAGTCCTTTGAATATCAAAACAATCCCTGGGGGATTTTTATTCTTCTTTTTGCTGAGGGAAAAAGCTAGGGAGCTAAGCTGTGGTTATTTTAGATAACTTCCTGAAGACCACACAACCAATTGACAGAGCTGGGAATGACACTTAGATTTGTGTGACTTCAAAGCCAATACTTTCTCCAGTACCTTAACTATCTTCTCAGTTAAAGAAAAAGTTATATGAAACAAAATACATATAGGATCAAAATATCTGTAAATGAGTATTTCCCATTCTCTTATATACATGTATACTTATCAAAAATTGCTATTTATTTTTGATTTTGCTATCTTCCCTTTAAAAAGGCTCATCAGATTAGATATTTTTAAAGCTACTGATGTAAGAAAAAACTAAATCAACCACAGTTTCATAGGCACATCTTAGAAAGAACAAATTACACATGAGATAGTAGGAAAAAAAATGTCTGTGCTGTATGTTAGTGAGAAATGAATGAATGGAAGAATGAAGGGATTGTTTTTCTGTCAAATTTCCTGTGCATGAGGGGTACCTGGGTGGCTCAGATGGTTAAGCATCTGCCTTCAGCTCAGGTCATGATCATTCGGCTTAGGTCATAGTCCCAGGGCCACGGGATGGAGTCCCGGGTCAGGCTCCCTGTTCAGCGTGGAGTCTGCTTGAGATTCTCTCTCCCTCTCCCTCTGCACCACAAACCCCTGACACTCACGCTCTTTAAATAAATAAATACATAAATAAATAAAATCAATCTTTTTTTAAAAAAGTATATGAATTGGTGGTCAAAATATTAACTGACCTCGCTAAAGAAATATGCAAGGGCATGGACTAACCACTGCACACACTAAATAAACAACTATGCATTTCTATAGCAGTTAATTCTATTTATAAATAGTCCCAGCACCACTCCTTTGCTTCATATTCTTATGGATAGAAGCTAAAGGGAATACATTTTCTACATACAGATCACACAGGATCAAATTTAAAATCTGCTTTGTACTTGTGACTCAGAATTGTAATTACCTAAGAGCTGTTTTATAATCTAAGTAAAATTTTATGGTCAATATTCCATCCTGTGTGTGCTTGTGTGTATGTGTTTAAAGCTGTGGGTGTAACCAGCAGTACAGGCCTAGTGTGGAAGGATGGTTACCGTGCAAATCTACGGCATCTGACTTACATAATGAAGCAGTATAACAGAAAAACTTCCAACCAGCCTTCAAGGTAAATAGAGAAGAGTCACAGGGCTGCAAGCTGATGTTGCCAATATATACAACATTAATTTATAAAAGAAGGGATTAACTGCTTCAATGACACTGATTTTAATGATAGCTTCAAAGAAAAATGATGAGAACATTGTGTCCTTAATAATACAATCACCCCTGATTCCTACTGAATGTAGTCACGGAGGCTATTTATTAGGTTCTTCTCCTCATTTAAGGCAAAGAATTAGTTCTATTAATACTACAATAAATAGTAAAAATTTACATAATTTCTTAATATGAGGAAAACACAAATATGAAATTCACAATTAAGACTATAAGAACTGATAACTCTTTTTTTTTAAAGATTTTATTTATTTATTTGACAGAGAGAGAGATAGCAAGAGCAGGAACACAAGCAGGGGGAGTGGGAGAGGGAGAAGCAGGCTCCCCGCTGAGCAGGGACCCCCCCCCCCGATGCGGGGCTCGATCCCAGGACCCTGGGATCATGACCTGAACCGAAGGCAGTCGCTTAACCGACTGAGCCACCCAGGCGCCCCTGATAACTCGTTTTTTTTTAATTTTGAATTTAAAGAACATAAGAATTGATAACTAGTAATTTGCATTCTTCTTGAACTCAAAAAAGAAGTGGAAGAAAAGGCTGCTTCACTAGTAAAACATTGATAATGAAATACTTGCCCAGTCTTTACCATATAGTTATTGACCTCTGGTCAGAGAAGACTTGTGGAGTTTTACCAATGGAAATTCAATGGTTAATAATAATGATGATGATAATACTTTAATAGGAATAGCAGCAATAATATTTAATTATAAAATAGGGTACTAATAGTAATATGAACAAAGATAGTAACTAAAATGTTTCAGGTGCTTCCTATGTGCTACCCTTTGTCATTAAATTTTTGCACCAAACCATGTAAATAGATAGTATTAACACACCATATTAAGGAAATGTTTTCTTGGCAAATCACAGTCAGTGTTTAGTCTTGAAGAATCAGCAGTCTGTGTGCCTAGATGGACAAGAACAGGTTCTGGAAAGAGTAGGTGAGCAGCCTGAAAGATTTTGCCATTATGTCTTCCCTCCCTTGAATCATGAACTAAAGATAATTCAGAGGTAAGTTATTGAAGCCATTCGTCTTTTCAAAACATTTTTGCCATCAAATTGATAAGACCTTTTTTTTTTTGGTCTTTATGTTTTTCAAAGTACTTTTGCTACGTTGCATCTGTATTTTTTATCTAAATTCCTTGAGGTGAATAAGTATTGCTATCATTACATGGAAGAAAATGTTGCTAAATTAAGAGTCACAGTGTCAGACTGTCTGAATTTATATCCTGACTTGTTCACTTATTAGTTATGTTAATTCAGACAAGTTTTCAACCTCTCTGTAACTCAATTTTTTTGTTATAAAAATAATAATAGTAGCTATACCCCATTACACTGATACGAAGATTAAATGAAGTAATAGGAGTAAGGCATTTAGAACATAGTAAAATCTCAGTGCATGTCAACTCTCATCAAACCTATTTTACGGGTAAACAACCTGAGGCACAGAGTCTCATGTCATAGAGTCAGCATTAGACTAAGAGTTCATAATCATGACTTTTAGGTTCAACATTATTTGCTCCTCTACTCAGTTGTTCCCATACTTGACTTTTGGATCCTGAGGCAAACCAAAGTATTATTCCAAGGGATCTTTCATTTCATATAAAATTATAATAATAATAGCATCTAATATTTATTGAGCATGTACTGTATGTTACACACTATGCTAAATCTCTTACACAGATTCTCCTTTAATCCTCAAATTTCTATTAGACAGACCTTATTATTTCATCCATTTATAGACAAAGAATGCAAGGCAAAGAATATTTAAGCTGACAAATACTAGTAAGTTTCTGATTTAGAAATCAAATTCAGGCAATGTGGCTTCAAAGCTCAAGTCTTAGCCACTCATGTTCTCCTACTGACTAAAATAAGTAAATGGACAGCATCTCACCACTAGAATTCATCATGTTCAAAAGTCAGACACACTACACTGTTCTCCACTATCCCATCATCAAAGAACCCCAAATTCAATATGGTTCTATAATCCTACATTCCCATTTGTTTATACCATGGCTACCTTAAAGAACCCATTTCTCTACTTCTGGATCATTGAAGATAAACTACCATAGTATACCCAAGAGTAGATTAATTAATTGGAATTATTTTCTTTTATACCTATAATTACAATATTTTCCCTCATTAGAGTGTGAGAATGCTATTCTTTGATTTTAATATTTTATTTTTTGGCATGTATATTTCCAAATTTCATTAAATATGTACAATTTATGTTTCTTCATTTTGTTTTTAGGTTGTAATCTCAAGAAACAATATAAGTACCCATCATATAAACTTTATTTAGTACCTATTTAAATGCAAAATGTATTAGATGGATGATATCTAGTATCCTGATACTAACATTTTATGCCTCATTTCCTAAATTTACATGACTTTTAAAGAAATATAATCAGGTGGTGCAGAAATGTAAAGGTAGTAAAGAATATTAACTTAATGTTAAGAAAATCTTCCCCATATTTTTTTCTCCTACTCACACAATTGGCCTTTCCATAGGCAACCATATATTAAATTCTTATTTATCTTTCCAGATATATTTACATGTATATAATATATACATTTATACATATACATCTCTCCTCCCTCATTTTTAGACTCATATGCCTTGTATGGTAGTGCCAGATTGTTTTCCAAAGAGTTTGCTCCAATTTACTATCATTACTAAATTATAAAGTGCCTATTTTAGTCTTTCCATTGATGCTGGCAGAAGGTTTGCTTTCATGTTTCATGTTTAAAAGGGGTTACCTATTGTATATTCTGGGCATGTTAGTAGGCTGCTCAGCACCAAAGTTAAATGATATAACCCTTAATTTAAAAGAATAAAACCGTGTCCATTAAAAGTTTAGTGATGAGAATAAAATTTTTTTAACAGTTGTCTAAGATCTGAGATAATAAATATATACCCCCCAGTTTTTGGAAGTTCTTGGAAGATAAGTTTTAATCATCACAGAAGGTTAAATTTTAACTTATATTTTTCAGTTGTAGAAAAATCTCAGTGACATCAATGGTTTATTTCTATAAAATCATCATCTCTTGTGGGTAATTGATACAACATTTTAAACAAATCTTTACCTTAAAAGCCGTAAATAACTTTCTGTAATTTTTTTACTTGCTGAAAACCAACTATGTGGCCTACTTTTTCTTTATAAACATTATGCAATATAACTTGTCCAACAAGTCTATGAAGTCAATGATACCAATCCAAATTTAAAGACCAAAAAGCTGAAACTCAACAATATTAACTAGCTCCAGGTGAAACAATTAATACGGTATGGTAAGTACATGAATAAGTAAGTTTCCCACAAGTACTAGTCACAAAATAGACAAAAACATTGTTGAATGAATGGATTAAATACACAATAGATGTATAATCATGCTATAGCTTCCTAAAACAAATGTCTTACCTCAAAGGCAAATGACAAAGAAGGCATGAAAGGCTTCAGATGACCAAATCTACACAACATGAGGAATACCAAGCAACGGAAAGTTTCCAGAACAGCTGCCTTAGGTCTGAAACAAATGTCATTAACATATATTAGCTTTAAAGATGCTCTTCATATGTTTACATGTTATAATTGATATAGTGATACACATTTCTTTTAATTTTCAAGAAATACACAGTATTTTAATATATTTGAAGAGCATGTGCCTCTGAAGCTGTTTGAAAACAGCCATTAAACTAAGAAATAAAATGCATCTTTTTAAAGAAAATCTGTTCTTTATCAATGTATTGCTTAGTTTGAGCTTTGATGAGTTAGGGTGAAGCATACTTTCAACTAATAAATAAAATACTAAACAACTAAATTTCTAGGATTTAAAGTAAACAAGGCTCCTTTCACTCACTCAATACCTTTATACTTCATTCATATAAAAAATGACTTGTAAGGAGGACTAATACAGTTAACCACTCTAAAATCATGAATTGTTGATTTCTGAAATATTGGGAAAATGGATAATATGTGATTATGCATAATATGATAGGTAGCATAAATATAGACCTTTGTTATTTATTTTGTGATGAATATTTTTGTATAAATGGTATTCTTAAAATTCAAACTCTAAGTTAAATAAGTATGTTTATGTATTTGAAACAGCATTGAATGTCATGTACAGATAAGCATTTATAAATTATCTTGTAATAACAGGAATGAACAGCTACTTTATCAGCTTAAAATAAGCTTCATATATATTCATCTAACATCTGTTGGATAAATATTTTTAGTAACAGATAAATAGTATTGTTACAAGTGAGTTTTCTAATTAAAAGATTCTTGAATTAATGTCATAATACAGATATATTATTTAGTTAATTTAGAATATAGAGGTATGAAGAGAAACATGAAGAAAATCTAAAGTAATATATCTATTTAACTCAAATATTTCTTCTGCATCTACTAATTATGACTGTTTCTTTAAAATTGAATATAACATTTTTATACAAAAAAAGAGAACACTTTTTTCAAGTACTTTAAACTCAGTTAAAACAGGGTAATGGTATATGATTGTTTGCATTCAAGTAATGCGACTTATCGTTCTGTGAATAAAATATTAAAAATTTTCACTTGTCAAATAATGCTATATAATCAGTATAAGCTAGTTTTTAAAGAAAATCAACATCTGGGTAATTTCCAACAGCAAAAAAAATTCTACTTTAAAACACAATTGATTTTTATTATGTTCTCTTTACTTTTTAATATTTTATATTATGAAATGAAATAGACATATAGGGAAATATATAAAACAGAAATATGCAATTTGATGACTTTGAACAAATAAACAACCTTGTAACCACCACTCAATATCAGCACCCCCAAAGGTAGCTCGTACCTCCTCAATATTTCCATCTTCTTTCTACCTGAGAAAGAATCACTATACCCCTTTATGATAAGCATAACCTTTTTCTCCTTTTTAAATTAATATTTTTACCACATTAGCATAAATTCTTTAAAATTATTGTATTTTTTCTTTTTATAAATGGGATTATATTGTACACAGTCTTTTGTACCTAGCATCTTTCATTTAGTGTTGTTAATGAGATATACTTATGATGTTGCATTTGGCAGCAGCTCATTCTTTTCACTCTTGTAGAGCATTCCATTGTGTAAATGTACCAGTATACATGCATCCACTCACCTCGTAAAGGACATTTGGATTGTTGGTAGCATTTGTTTATCATGAAAAATGCTGTCCAAACATTCTTTTACATGTCTTTGGACTACCAGGTAATACGGTATATATGTCCAAATATAGTAAAATTTTCAATCTTTCAAATTAGGTATCACAATATAAATTCTCCCTTCAGTGTGTGAGCATTTCATCAATAGAGCTTGTCAATACTTTTAGTCATTTGGGATAAAAGGTGTTTGCTACTCACAAAATTTGCAAATAGCATTTTCTATCTGAAGGTTTTATATTTTACTATCTTAATGAGAGTTAATTATTGAAGAATTGATTTTCTTAATGTTATTATAGTCTAATCAATTTTATCTTTATGATTAGGGATTTTTGTGTACCATTTAATATTTTTACCTACTCTAAGGTTATAGAGATATGTTACTATGCTATTTGCTGGAATCTATATTAGTTTTCCACTCACTTTTAAATCTGTAAGTCCTTGACCCCAGAATTAACTTTTTATGGTGTGAAATATTTGCCAAGTTAATTTTTCTTATTCCTATGTGGAAATCAAATGTTTCCAAGACCATTTATTGAAAAGACAGCCTTCTCCCACAGCTCTGCAGGGACACCTTTGTCACAAATCAAGTATATACACATATATATATATATGCATAGATCTGTTTCTAGGTTCTCTGTTCTAATCTTTGTGCCAATAAAGCATGTCTAATTACTGTAGCTTTATAATAAATATTGACAGCCAGTGTAGCAACTACTGCCATTTTTTTTTTAACCTCAAGACTGTGTTGGCTATTATAGGTCCTTTGCATTTCCATATACATATATCTTGGAAAGAGGCTGCCAAATTCCAGGAAGAAATCTTTTACAATTTTAATTCCAATTGTATTAAATTTGTAAATCAATTTGGTGAGAAATTATAATCTTTATAATACTAAACTTTCTAATCTATGAATATAGTTATCTCTCCATTTATTTAGTTGTTTAGTTATTTTTCATAATATTTCAATAGTTTGACAGTGTTTTGTTTTTTTTTTTAAGATTTTATTTATTTGACAGAGACACAGTGAGAGAGGGAACACAAGCAGTGGGAGTGGGAGAGGGAGAAGCAGGCTCCCCACCAGGCAGGGACCAGATGCGGGGCTCGATCCCAGGACCCTGGGATCATGACCTGAGCTGAAGACAGACGCTTAACAACTGAGCCACCCAGGCGCCCCAGTTTGATAGTGTTTTAAAGAGATTTTTCATCATTTCTTTTAAGTTTTTATTTTAGTTTCAGCTAGTTAACATACAGTGTTGTATTAATTTCATGGGTACGATGTCATGATTTGACAATTCCATACATCACTTGGGGATCGTCACAAGTGCGTTCCTTAATCTCCATCACCTATTTCACCCATCTCCCCTCCCCTCTGGTAACCATCTGTTGTTCTCTATAGTTAAGAGTCTGTTTCTTGGTTTAACTCTCTTCCTCTCTCTTTTTTTCCCTTTGCTCATTTGTTTTGTTTCTTGTTCCACACAAGAGTGAAATTATATGGTATTTGTCTTTCTATGATTGACTTATTTCACTTAGCATTATATTCTCTAGCTCCATCCATGTCATTGCAAATGCAAGATTTCATTCCTTTTTATGGCAGAATAACATTCCACTATATGTATATATATATATATATATATATATATATATATATGTATGTGTATACAGACACAATATAACGTAGTGATATATTATACATTATACACACACAATACAACATAGTGATATATTATACATCATATATAAACTACATATTATAAATTTTATATATATATATCTCATTTTCCTTATCCATTCATCAATCAATGGACACTTCTTGAGCTGCTTCCATATCTTGGCTGTTGTAAATAATGCTGCTATAAACATAAGGGTGCATGTACCTCTCTGAATTAGTGTTTTTGTATTCTTTGGTTAAATACCTAGTAGTGCAATGACTTTTTCACAGTGGCAGCACCAGTTTGCATTCCCATTAACAACGCAGGAGGGTTCCTTTTTCTTACATCCTCATCAACACCTGTTGTTTCTTGTATTGTTGATTTTAGCCATTCTGAGAGGTTTGAGGTGGTATCACATTGTAGTTTTGATTTGCATTTCCCTGATTATAAGTGATGATAAGCATCTTTTCATGTGTCTGTTGGCTATCTGGATGTCTTTGGAGAAATATCTGTTCATGTCTTCTGCCCATTTTTTAATTGAATTCTTTGGTTCTTGGGTGCTGAGTTTTATAAGTTCTTTTATGTATTTTGGATACTAACCCTTTATTGGATATATCATTTGCAAATACATTCTCCCATTCCATAACGTGACTTTTAGTTTTGTTAATTATTTGTGTAGAGAAGCTTTTTATTTTGATGTAGTCCTAACAGTTTACTTTTGCTATTATTTCCCTTGCTTCGAGGGATATAGCTAGAAAAAAGTTGCTATGGCCGATGTCAGAGAAGTTACTACCTGAGTTCTCTTCCAGGATTTTTATAGTTTCAGGTCTTGCATTTAGGTTTTTAATCTATTTTGAATTTGTTTTTGGTGTATGGTGTAAGAGAGTGATCCCGGTTTCATTTTTTTGCATGTAGCTGACTGGTTTTTCCACCACCATCTATTGAAGAGACAGACTGTTTTTTTTCCCATTGGATATTCTTTCATGCTTTGTTGAAGATTAACTGACCATATAATTGTGGACTTATTTCTGGGGTTTCTATTCTGTTCTATTGATTTATATGTCTACTTTTGTGCCAGTACCATACTGTTTAGATCACTAAAGCTTTGTAACATAACATGAAGTCCAGAATTGTGATGCCCCCAGCTTTGCTTTTCAAGAGTGCTTTGGCTATTCAAGGTTTTTTGTGGCTCCATATACATTTTAGGATTTTTTGTTCTAGTTCTTAAAAAAAAAAAACTCTTGATATTTTGATAGGGATTGCAGTGAATGTGTAGACTATTTTGAGTAGACATCTTACCAATATTTGTTCTTCCAATCCATGAGCATAGAATATCTTTCCATTTCTTTGTGTTGCCTTCAATTCCTTTCATCAGTTTTTTACAGTTTTCACAATACAGGTCTCTCACCTCTTTGGTTAGGTTTATTCCTAGGTACTTTATTATTTTTGATGCAATTGTAAATGGAAATGTTTTCTTAATTTATCTTTCTGCTGCTTCATTATTGGTGTATAGAAATGCAACAGATTTCTGTATATTGATTTTATATCCTGTGACTTTACTGAATTTATCAGTTCTAGAAGTTTTTTGGTGGAGTCTAGAGTTTTCTATAGAGCATATCACATCATCTGCAAATAGTGAAACTTTTACTTCTTCCTTACCAATTTGGATGCCTTTTATTTCTTTTTGTTGTCTGACTGCTGTGGCTAGGACTTCCAGGACTCTATTGAATAAAAGTGGTGAGAGTGTACATCCTTGTTTTATTCCTGACCTTACATGAAAAGCTCTGTTTTGCTCCCTTGAGGATTACATTAGCTATGGGTCTTTTGTATATGGCCTTAATGATGTTGAAGTATGTTCCCTCCATTCCTACTTTATTGAGGGTTTTTATCTTGAATAGTTGTTGTACTTTGTCAAATGTTTTTTCTGCATCTATTGAAATGATCATATGGTTCTTATTTCTCTTACCGATGTGATATATCATGCTGATCAATTTGTGAATACTGAACCACTCTTGCAATCTAGGAATAAACCCCACTTATCCTGGTGAACAATCTTTTTAATGTATTGTTGGATTCAGTTTCCAGTATTTTGTCAAGGATTTTTGAATCTATGTTCATGAGAGATATTAGCCTGTAGTTCTCTTTTTTGGTGGGGTCTTTATCTGTTTTTGGCATCAGCATAATGCTGGCCTCATAGCAAGATCTGGGAAGTTTTCCTTCCTCCTCTATCTTCTGGAATAGTTTGAAAAGAATAGGTATTAATTCTTCTTTAATGCTTGGTAGAATTCTCCTCAGAAGCCATCTAGTCCTGGACTTTTGTTTGGTGGAAGTTTTTTGATTACTGATTCAATTTCTTTTCTGGTTATCAGTCTGTTAAAATTTTCTATTTCTTCCTGTTTCAGTTTTGGTAGGTTATACATTTCTAGGAATTTACCCATTTCTTCTAGGTTGGCCAATTTGTTGGCATATAGTTTTTCATAATATTCTTTTATAATTGTTTGTATTTCTGTGGTTTTGGTTGTTATTTCTCCTCTCTCATTTGTAATTTTATTTACTTGAATCCTTTCTCTTTTTTTCTTGATAAGCCTGGCTAAAGGTTTATCTTTATTGATTTTTCAAAGAACCAGCTCCCAGTTTCATTGATCTGTTCTACTGTTTTTAAGTTTCTAGATCATTTATTTTAGCTCTAATCTTTATTATTTCCTTCCCTCTTCTGGCTTTAGGTTTTGTCTATTGTTCCTTTTCTAGCTCCTTAAAGTGTAAGGTTAAGTTGTTTAGTTGAGATTTTTCTTGCTTCCTGAGGTAAGCCTGTACTGCTATAAACTTTTCTCTTAGGATTGCTTTTGCTGCATCCCAAAGGTTTCAAATCGTCGTGTTTTCATTTTCATTTCTTTCCATGTGCTTTTTGATTTCTTCTTTTATTTCCTGGTTCATCTATTCATTGTCTAGTAGCATGTTATTTAATCTCCATGTATTTGTGTTCTTTCAAGTTTTTTTTTTTTTTTTTTTTTTTTTTGTCTTGTGGTTGACTTAGTTTCAGAGTGATGTGGTCAGAAAAGATATGATTTTAATCTTTTTCAATTTATTGTGGCTTATTTTATGGCCTAATATGTGATCTATTCTGGAGAATGCTCCACGTGCACTTGAAAAGAATTTGTATTCTGCCGTTTTAGGATGGAATGTTCTGAATATATCTGTTAAACCCATCTGGCCCAGTATGTCATTCAAAGGCACTGTTTCAATTGATTTTCAACTTAGATGACCTATTGATGTAAGTGGGGTATTAAAGTCCCCTACTATAATTATATTTTTATCAACTAGTTCCTTTATTAACTGTTTTATGCATTTGGGAGCTCCCATGTTGGGTGCATAAGTATTTACAATTGTTATATCTTGTTGGATTGTCCCCTTTTTTTATTATTCAGGGCCCTTCTTTGTCTCTTGTTAAAGTCTTGATTTAAAGTCTATTTTCTCTGATGTAAGTATTGCTACTCAGGCTTTCCTTTGACAACTTTTTGCATGATAAATGTGTCTCCATTTCCTCACTTCAATCTGCAGGTGTTTTTAGGTCTGAAATGAATCTCTTCTAAACAGCATATAGATCAGTCTCTTTTTAAAAAATCTATTTTGTCACTCTATGTCTTTTGATTGGAGTGTTTAGTCCATTTACATTTAAGTAATTACTGATAGATACATATTTATTGCCATTTTATTACCTGTTTTGTGGTTATTTCTGAAGATTTTCTCTGATCCTTTCTTGTCTTATCTGTTTAATGGTTTGCCAGTTTTCTTTAGTAATATATTTGGATTTCTTTTTATTCTTTGCATATTTATTAGTGATTTTTGATTTGTGGTTACCATTTGGTTTGTATATAATATCTTTTGCATATAGCAATCTGTATTAAGTTGATGGTCATTTTACTTTGAACCCATTCTTTCTTTACTCCTCTCCTTCCCATGTTTTAAGTATTTGGTGTCATAGTGTACATGCTTTTTTTTTTTTTTTTTGTGAGGTCCTTGACTGATATTTTACAAAAATATTCATTTTTAACACTTTTGTGTTTCCTACCTTAGTACTGTCACTGTTGGTCTTTCCTTTTCACTCAAAGAGTCCCCTTTAATATTTCTTTCAGGGTTGGTTTAGTGGTCATGAACTCCTTTAGTTTTTGTTTGTCTGGGGAACCCTTCATTTCTCCTTTTATTCTGAATGATAACCTTTCTGGATAGATTCTTCTCAGCTGCAGATTTTTCCCATTCAGCACTTTGAATATATCATGCCATTCTCTTCTGGCTTAGAAAGTTTCTGCTGAAAAATCCACTGATAGCCTTATGGGTTTGTATGTAACTATCTTTTTTCTTGTTGCTTTTAAATTTTTTTCCTTATCACTATATTTTGCCATTTTCATTATATTTCTTGGTGTGGATCTGCTTTTGTTGATATTTTTGGGGAGTTCTCCGTGCCTCTTGGATCTGGATATCTGTTTCCTTTCCCAGATTAGGGAAGTTTTCAGATATTTTCTCTTCAAATACATTTTCTGTCTCTTTTTCTTTCTCTTCTGGGACTCCTATAATGCTAATGTTATTGGATTTGATGGAGTCACTGAGTTCCCTAAGTCTAATCTCCTTTTGCACAATTCTTTTTTCTGTCTTTTGTTTAGCTTGATTACTTCCTATTACTCTGTCTTTTAGGTCGTTTTCCGCTGCTTCTTCCAGCCTGCTGTTCATTGCGTCAGGCTTTTTCCTGATCTCATTTATTGCACTCTTCATCTCTGATTGGTTCTTTTTTTATCTCTGTCTCACTGGTGTCTTCCACTCTTTTCTCAGGTTCAGCGAATATCCTTATGATCATTGTTTTAAATACCCCATCAGGCATGTTATTTGCCTGTTTCACTTGGATCTCTGGCCGTGGCCTTGTCCTTTTGTTCATTTGGGACAAATTTTTCTGTCTTCCTATTTTGTCTAAGTCTCTGTGCCTGTTTCTTTGTGTTAAGAAAGTTAGCTACGTCTCCTGTTCTTCAGGGTAATGGCCTTACAAAGGGGAGGTTCTGTAGTGCCCTGCCATGGAGGGTCCCTTGTTCCCCAGGGCCTGGCACTTCCAGAAGTGTCTACAATGTGTGCTGCGTGTGCTCTGCTGTTTCGTCCTAACTGCTTTATCCTTCAGGCCAGTCATCTACAGAGGCTTTCTTTGCCTGTCATAGGCAGCGTATGGTCCCTGGCCTGAATGTGGTGCGTTTTAACTAGGTGTGCTCTAGTGTGCTTGGGAGATGAGACCTGTCATCACTCACCAGAACTGAGACTTCACAAAACTCTCGGGTTGGGAGATGCAGTATGAGTAGGGGTTTTGGCGGGGCTTCTGTGCAGAGGGCCCACAGCACTGGGACTGAGGCAACCCAGACTGGGAAGAGGGGTTCACTAGAGCATGGTGGGGGGCGGGGGTCTCTCCGTGGATGCTGCCTCTCTGGGACTTGCTCTGAGATGAGCAAATAACCTCTCCACTGTGTGCCCCAGACAGTTTTCAGATTGCTATTTCCAGTCTGTATGTCTGCAGGCTATTTACCCTGCCTTCTTTCCAAAGAGCAGCCCCAATGCCCCAGGGCTCTCATTGAACCAAGCTTGCTGATCTTTAGAAGTCTAGGCTTTAGGCCCCTTTCCTTGAAAAAACACAAAATTTGGCCCCTCTCATTTCCAAGCCAATTGCTATGGGATTTATTTTCCCCATGCACTCCCCTGTGTGCTAGTCTGTCTCTCGCCCTTCTCTGCCACCACATTTCCCTCCCCACTACAGAGGTCAGCATCCATTTTTCTTCCAAACTGCGTCTTTGCATTTCCTACTTTCTTCGATGAGGCCTCTTCTCTACCTTTATTTGTGGAGTTTGTTCTGCCAGTCATCAGGTTGATTTCTAGGGTATTTAGGATGATTTGATAGTTACCTTGTTGTATTTCTGGGACAAGGTGAGCCTAGGGTCCTCTTAATTTGCTGCCGCATTCCCACAGCCTACTCATTTTTAGGATTGCTTTTCCTTAGTATTTAATGTATTTCATGCAGTTGCATAGAGTTTTTTATTTGCTAGTGCATAAAAATGCAGTTGATGGCCATTTCTCTAAAATTTTTCCTAAATTCATCTATTAATTTGAATAATTTTCCAATAGATCCTTTGGATTTTTTCATTAATTCATTAGTTATATTTATTAGATTAATTAATATAAACTAATTTTATAATTGATCTATTAATTTCTTTCAAATCCTTATGCCTTTTATTTCTTTTTCTTTCCTTCCTCCATTGATTATTTGTGGCAGAATGTTAAATAATAAGCATATCCAACTCGTTTTCAACTTCAAAAAGGAAATTTTCAACATTTCACTATCAAATGTGAAGTTTGCTGTAGAAGTCTGTATAAATAACTTTTGCTTCACCTTTATTTTTGCTGTATTATATTATAGGTTGGTTGTAATTTTCTTTCAGCACTTTAAAAACATCATTCCATTCTCTTTTGGCTTCTACTGCACTGGATTGAAATGACTTATCTATATCTTAGTATGTGTTTCCGAATAAGGCCAGAGGCAGTTTTGATTTTAAACTAATTATATACAATAAGATTGATTTAATATACCATAAGATATATTATGACAAAATTGATAGCCTGCTTTTTGGCCTGTTTATCTGTATGCATGGAGACAAAATAAAATCTTCATTAAAAAAATGAAACTGTACTATTGCTATTAGCTTATTGCTACTTCTTGTAAGTGTATGCAACCAGTAGAATTGTGATCTTTAAAATGTGGGATCCTGATTCTCTGGATCTGGGTAATTATTTCATTGGGACCTGTGACTCGTTTTTCCATTTTCTCTTTTTATGGCTCAGTATATACTTTATTTCTAGTCTAGAAAAGCAGGGATAGAGAGCCAAATAAAATAAATAAGAAACACAACTTTTAAAGTACTGAAGGAAGTAAGTTTAAATTTCTACACACTGTTTACATATGATTATGTGAAATGCATCAGATGCATCATTCTTTACCAAGTGTTTATAGTGAGTGCATAGTCTAAAGAGTTCATTAACTAGTATGTTCATTTCTAACTTGATGATTTGGATCGTGATAAAACTCCAGAATTTGCCGCTATTCCAGAACATCCATTAAACTTTCTTTGGGAAAGTGACATACCATCGATAAAACTAAGTGTATGTTTTCTGTACTTTTATATGTACAATTTCCTGAAAGGAATGCTATTGATTACCCACTTGATAAACAATTATACTACAACAAAGATAAAAATCTTAAGAATGACTTATTTTTTTGCAGTTTTTCATGAAGTTACAATATAAATTCTACAATATGTGAATTCAGGAGTCACATTGCTTGGGTTTGTGTTGTGTTCTATCTCTTACTATCTGTCTGTCTGACTTTCTTCATCTGCAAAATGGGCTTTATAGTAATTCTTATCTCAGAGCATTGTTGTAAGAATTAACATATTCTATGGCACACATTAAGTGCATAAATATTGGTATTGGTATTAATATTAATGATTGATAAATACTAAGCAATAGTGATTAAGTATTTTTCTATATACTTCCTGCCATAAAAGCATTTTAAAATTGTGCAGGTGAATATATTTTCTGGCCAGGGTAGTATTTAATACAAGTTTCTTTAAATATGCTCTGTGAGGAAAAGGACATAAATTTTAAGTACACAGTACGTACAATCTGGCATATATTGTGAAGTGTTCAATGGCAAAGGAAAAGTACTCAAGTATGTTTCACATATTATTAAGTACTCAGAGTTATGGTCTATGTTTTGCCAAATTACTCATTACATTTATAGGTTTTCTTTAATAACCTTAAAAACCTAAATTGCATTTAAAAGGCTTAGATTTAAAATGCATGTTTGATTTTAAAAATGAGAGAAACCGCCGCTCTGTTTAATTTAAAATATTGTGAAATTATAGTTTCAACTTTATTTTTAATAAGAAATATTTGATAAATATCTAAGTTTCACATATATTTTTAAAACATTATAAAATGACATAAAATGAAAGAATTTCACTTCTTGCCTTTGATCCAGAAGAAATCCAATGGAGGTCAACGTCAGGATAATGAAGGCAACCCTCAGAAGGAGTGTGACCTGTGATAGCACCTGTTGAGGAAATACAGACACCAACAAATTCTTTAGGAGAGTTCCTAAAAGGAGTATCAGAATTTAAAGCTGTCAAGAAAACCAGCCTCAAATTTTATTTTATATTACACCATTTGTCACTGACATTTTTCAAGAAGGTTAAATAAAAACACAGAGGTTATTTTGGTTTTCCTAATGTCATTTAATTATCTTGCTAGACACTTGGAGAATGAATTAGACACTTTCACAGAGATATTTTGCTTAAAGTGTTCTTTCTAAAAATTCTCCTTTATAGTTTTGACTTTCATAATTCTTTGAAACACCTATGTCCCCACATATGGAGAAATCACTTAAATTTTTATGAATAAATAGCACATTCCAATAGCTATTTTTAATATCACTAATTCTTTGTGTTTCAAATCCAAAACTGTTTTTAATATGGAAAGTATTTAAAGGAGAATGTGTTTACGAGTGCAAACACATAAATGGAACATACTGTACAAATACATACTCATATTTGGTGAAATCTATAGGTTCATATGTACATGTCAAAAGTTATGTTTTAAATTATTGTAACAGAACAACATATTTTCAACATAATTATAAATTATACATTTTGTTTACATGTCAAAATTTAATAATAATGTTTACTGAGCATCTACTATTTCATAGCTTTCATGTTATATGTTTCATATACTTCAATTCTTTTTATAGTCCCTACAACCTTACAGATAAGGTATCATTATATCTGCTTCATATATGGAAAAACAAACCAGGAACGAAAGGATTAAGTAATTTTTCCATCACCACACAGAAATAAATGATGCCTCTCAAATTCAAAATACACCTTCCTGACCTCAAAGTGTGACAATGGTGGATAAATCTGAGCAACAAACTTAAAGGGGACAGGGGCAGAGATCTAAGCTGAGGTTACATAGCTACCCTTTAGGGTCAGATGAATACTGCTTTAGTTTAAAAGTGAATCAGTAAAAGCAAGAAGTTGGATACACATCCCCTGAATGATTCCCCTACAGAAAGAGTGTTCTCATTAAGTGTGATACAACAAAGTGGCTAAAATAGTGATCAAAACCTTATGCAAACACTCTTTTTCTTTGCTTTTAATGAAATAACAAGAGGTAATTTCAACTCACTATTAACTAATATATACACCTAGAAAAATTGCATCTGTCCAAAGTTATAAACAATAAGCAAAAGCCACCAATTGCAACTGCTGTTCACATCCAATACCCCAGCTCCATGCCTCCTTATAAATCAACCCTGACCTCATGGCCAACTTATAACACCTCCCTATTCACCATCATATGCCTGGATGGCACCCAGAATTGACAGGGATTTAAAATAAAGCAATTGTGTAGTAGATGAGTATTGATGAGTAATCAAAAATATGAATAAAAAGTATCAGAATGTTAGGAATATGGGGACAGAGCTAGGTATCAGATATGAGGGAAAGCTCAGTGGACACCAGAATGCTTTAGTGGAACGTTATTTGGGTATATGGAATTCAGCAGTGGCTGCTTTGGGACAGTGAGGCAAAAGTATCAGAAAAATATTTCTTGGTGGTGAAGTAACTAGGTGTGCTTGAGCAGATTAATGGTTGCTTAAGGGAAACATTTTGTCTGTAAAGAAAAATGTTGCTTTCGGGGCGCCTGGGTAGTTCGGTCGTTGGGCGTCTGCCTTCGGCTTGGGTCATGGTCCCGGAGTCCTGGGGTCAAGCCCCGCATTGGGCTCCCTTCTCCACGGGAGGCCTGCTTCTCCCTCTCACACACCCCCTGCTTGTGTTCCCTCTCTTGCTGTGTCACTCTCTGTCAAATAAGTAAATAACATATTAGAAAAAAAAATTAAAAAAGAAAAAGAAAAATGCTGCTTTCACTACCACTGCTTCATTTTGATTCCTTAGGAGAAAATTCATATGAGAGAAAGAAATGGTGTGTGCCCAAAAACTACAGCATGATTTTAAATGCTCTGTAAGAATATAGGACTTGGAATTATGCATTGACTCTATGAACCATGTAACCATAGGCAAATTATTTGGCTAGTTTCTAAGGCTCTTTTATGTGTGTAGTACATTTGACATAAGATGAGTTTGGCAGCAACTATAATAAGGTACTGAGAAGAGTGCTTGGCACAAAGCCAACTAATGGTTATGCTAGGAATATCATTGTTACTATTTTTAGGCTATACTGATTTTTCAAATGGTACTTAGGTTAACTTTAATGAATTACAATAAAATAAAGAAGCACAAATAAAAGGTCCATTAACTCTTTCCAGTATCATTGGAAAATCATATATAGGATAAAATATATTTTTGAATTTTGGTTAGGGAATTTATGATCCCTTAACCAGAAAAAAAAAAAAGAAAAGAAAAAAAGAAAAGGGAAATCCTCTTTGTGCAAATTGCTTCCTGGTTCCTGGAGTCAGAGTGAAAACCAACCTAATACGTCTATCTAGCTACCTACTCAATGCCTCTACCTAGCTAAAAGGCCCCTGAAACTTACCATGTCTAAAACTCTTGTTTGTTTCCTTCCTCCACACTACACATCTCCAGGTTTCTTCTTCTTAGAATGGCACAAACAGTTTTTTAGTTGTTCAAGCAAAAAAAACCCGAAAAACCAAAAAAAGCAAAACAATAAAAACTGTGACTCATCCTTGACCCTTCCTCTCACTGTCCACTTCTAATACATTAGAAATAAAATGTTGGCATTATATTTGATACATCCAGGATAAAGGTATTTGTTACAAGCAGCTGTTTTGTGAACAAAAACTTATTCCAACCCAACATGATCTCCACCGCAACTGAAATACTCTCTTAGCTGGTCTCCACTCTAAAATTGCATGTCTACCTATCATGGCCTTCTACCCACAGTTTTACAACCAGAACGCTGACTCTTTTTAAAGACATACATCATATCACATCATTATTATGTTCTAAAGCCTCCAGGACCTTCAAATTCTACTTAGAGTAAAACTCCAAGTCCCTACTCTGGCCCATACATAACCTACCCCATTATCATATTGTCCACTAGTAATCTCTCTTGTCTTTCATATTACAAATTTTGTTCTTCCTTGAACATGACAAGCATCCTTCCCCTTCAAGTCTGTTTTACTTACTGTTCCTTCTATTGGGGCAACTTCCCCCAGGGATCTTTATGGTTCATTCCTTCATTTCATTCTGGTTGGTACTATTCAAATGCACATACTTGTCTGTCATATGTAAAACAGTACTTTTCCATATCTATAACCTTTTTCTGTTATATTGTTCTCCATGCAACACTTCTATACAATTATGCACTTACCCACTTATCACTTCTATACAATTATACATTTGTTTGAGCATTCTCTTGCTTTTTATTTTCTGTCCCACTAGATCCCCCACTAGGATGTAAGCCCCAATAGAGGTTATATTTTGTTATTTACTGTTACATCTCAAACATCTAGAACATTGCCTGGTGCATAGTTAGTACTCAATATGTTTTTGTTGAAAGATTGTTCAAGTGAATGAATATTTTATATCTGTATTTTAATATCCATGCCCTTAATATTAATAATTTATATTAACTGGTTTAATCAATAATTGAATATTATGGCATTAAATATTTAATTTATATTAATATTTTAGTTCTTTAAAATTAAAAATAAATTCTATTAAACAAGTTAATGATTTACTATTTCATAATTTGATATTTATAATTTAATATTCATATACAAAATATTTCAAAACGTTAAATTAATCCAAGAGGCAGCAACCTCAGAACTCAAGGTCCTACAGCAGTTGCTGGAAGATATCCATTTTTGACACAGTTTCTTTCTTGGATGTTCAGTAAAACTATTTTGGGGCTCAATGAAGCCACTCTAAATTATCAGTATTCACTTCAAGATCTCACTGAAATCTGGACACAAACTTTTGCTACACTTGTGATAGAAAACTCTTTTTTTTTTTTCCACTAAGAAGCAAGTGAAAATATAAGCTCTATATCTTTCAGTTGTTTCTCAAAATACAAAAGAAAAGAAGAGGTGTTAAAAGACAGTCTCCAAAAGACAAACTTTCTTTTCATGAGGATTACTTTTTTTTTTAAAAGATTTTATTTATTTATTTGAGAGAGAAAGAAAGAGAGAGAGAAAGAGCATGAGCTGGGGAGGGAGTCAGGTAGAAGCAGACTCCCCGCTGAGCAGGGAGCCTGATGCGGGGCTTGATCCCAGGACTCCGGGATCATGAGCTGAGCCAAAGGAGGATGCTTAACAAACTGAGCCACCCAGGCACCCCTCTTTACATGAGGATTACTTTTAATGAGAAAATACAACTCCTCAGAACTGTACATTTTGACTTTGAGTCTCCAAAGCTGAGTTAAAATGTCTAATCTTTACATATTTTTCATAAATACGAATGAGATATTAATTCAAATTCCAAGCAGTTTTATGGTTGATTGTGTTTAGTATTATTATTAAAGGAGCAGTCTGATAGAGATCAAAGTTTGGGACAATACTAATAACATGAAGATATGTTTAATGTCACAGTTAATATTTCCTTATTTGTGTAAATGATATTTTTAATGTGCAAAGTCCCACTTAATTATATTTCTTTTATTTTTTTATTTTATTTTATTATGTTATGTTAGTCACCATACAATACATCATTAGTTTTTGATGTAGTGATCCACGATTCAATATAGTGTACATAAATTATATTTTTTCAGGGTGCCTAGGTGGCTCAGTCAGTTAAACGTATGCCTTCAGCTCAGGTCATGATCCCTGAGATCCTGGGATCGAGTCCCCCGTTGGGCTCCCTGCTCAGCAGGGTGTTTGCTTCTCCCTTTCCCTTTGCCCCTCCTCTCACTTGTGCTCTCTCTCTCTCACACACTCTCTCTCAAATGAATAAATAAAATCTTTTAAAAAATTATATTTTTCATTGTAACTCACAATAATCACTTTTCTGAATTCCTGAAGCCTATGCTTATTTTAACTACCTAGTTAAAATATCCTATAGTACACACTTATTACATTTATTTCATCGCTTTCAGTTATAACTGATGCTCATTTTGGCTCACATTTCCTTTTTTTCACATTACTTCGGTTACCACCTAAAAACTTTAGGAAATTAAATTAAATCTCAATGGACTGCCCTGGAAAAAAAACAAACAGTAGATAGATACTGGATATTGACTTGAGAGATTTCATATAAGACCTAAGCTAGATCTAATATGCACAAGTGACACTGTGTTATGAGAGTACCATTAAATATATTGATTTTTTTCAGAGTCTGTTAAAACATGTCAACATGAAAACATTAGTTATAAAATTGCAGTGCCCATAATATTTTACAGAATACAGCATACAGGGGAATTCAAAACTATAAAAATCTGTTCCCAAATTTATATTGGATATTCTCAGATGCATCATTAACTTGAAATATATCATCAAATAATCTGTGTTAAAATGTATCTGCAGTTAACTTTACTACACATTCTATTATAAGACTGTGAAATACTGAAACTCTTTTGAGTGTGTCTATTATTTAAAAGGATAGCATTGCCTTTACAGTTTTACTTTGGAAACACGCTAGTGTGTCCGTATTTTCATTTCAAACGTGTATTCATGATATCACCCCATGAACTGGACCCTGGCAGCTAAGGAATTGATTTCCCAAGCATTACTAAACCAAAATCAACATAGAAGTCTGTGGGTCATATCACTAAACTAAACACTATATATTTAAATGTATGCATTTCAAGTTTCAGTAAGACAGGAATGTGCCTTTTACACCTTTGTGGTGGCCATCAAATTGTTTTTTTGACTCTCAAAGTTATTTATACAGAACTTGCACACATAAAACAAGTAAGTATTTATCTACTCTGGTATATGCATAAACAGAAAAGGCTGTGGGACCACAGCAGGGCCACCAATTACAAGTCAGCCACAACTTTTCTATGTGATTATTGGCTACAGTGAATCTGGAAAAAAAATATTGCTGTTGGATGTTAATGTCTTCATATGCTTTTAAACATCTCTGAGACTAGAAAGGCACTACAGAATCTTACAAATAAGCAACTTTTTTCCTAGTTGCACAGCATGTTTTTAGCAAAGAGAAACATATGTGGGAAACAAGCAAATACACCTTTCAAAATTAATTTGTGTCAGGAACGAAGCTGTCTCCAACTCTAATTCCAGTTTGGAAAGGATTTCAACACTTGGTGTTTCTCTTTGTCAATATATCTATAGGAGTTTCTGTTTTTTTGGCAGGAGAAAAATCTTGTGAAACCGTGCTGTAAGTTGCATCTTTTAATATACACTGTGTCTAGCTACATTTTTGCCCGGGAAGTACTCATACATGCCTAAACCATGAACTCTCTTGGTGAACTTAATGTCAAGGGTTTCTTTTTCAAAATCAAAATGGGTAAATTTCTAGTTTTGTTTCTATGAATTGGTATAATTTATTTTGGTATTTTACTTAGTACAACTAAAAAATCATTAATGCAAACTGTACATTGATAAGTCTATCAGGAGTTAGATATTTAGATGCAGATGATCTAGCTTTTCTTCTGGTCTCCTTCAACCATGGAAACTCTATAAATACATGCATAATTCAGTCATTATTTAGGTGAAAAATTAAGATACCAAATTACCATAATGTTGAGACACACCTGCATTGCTAAGAGTGATTTGGTTCATGCTGCTTTTAAGAAAGCTTTGCTCCTGAAATAAATTCTTGAGTTCAAATTTTGTCTCATTTTGAAGCTAAAGGCAAATGAACCCAGCACAACATGGAACTGGTTTCATTAATTGTAGTGCATATACGAAAGAGCAAACAGTGAGCCAGTATGTTTCCTACCATCCTATTCGCAAGAATTTCTGGTCACTTCACAAAATGGAAATTTCTCAATTTCACTTCACAAAATGGAAACTAGAATTTAATTCATTGTTTTCTGTTATAATCAGAAAAGTCTATTAAATATTTTACTGTCATTTTTGTAAAAACATTCTCTTTGGACAGAGAGCATATATGAACTTATCTTTCAAAATTGGGGTCACTACTTGTTACAATGTTTGCTTATTTCTCAATTTCACTTCACAAAATGGAAACTAGAATTTAATTCATTGTTTTCTGTTATAATCAGAAAAGTCTATTAAATATTTTACTGTCGTTTTTGTAAAAATATTCTCTTTGGACAGAGAGCAAATATGAACTTATCTTTCAAAATTGGGGTCACTACTTGTTACAATGTTTGCTTATTAATTTTAAATGCAAACTCCACAAATACGTAAGAATAATACCAATCAGTAAAGTATTTAAATAAGGTTAAAAATTAAAATGGGCTTTCTTTAATATATTATTCAGTAATGTTTACGATAACTTTCTGTAAACCTATTTTACTTAGTAGGACACACTGTGCCACACACTATTGGCAGCCCAACCAGGAAATAGCCCCCATTTCTTCTGTACTATTACTATGGCTGATTTTATCCAGGTATAAGGAAGATATGTGCTCAGGGGGGAAGTGAACTCTTTATCCTTGGTATAATTCATTCATGGTTAATTTATGAGCTTGTGTTAGTTATTGGTTCAGTGTGGACATGTGAATTCGTCTTGAATAATGAAACATGAAAGGACATTTGCCGGGAAATATTCTGGGGCTTTTTTTCCTCCTTCTTAAAGAAAATGAAATTTATAAGATGCTATAGAAGAAGCGAACTTGCTGCTTTTGGTCACAGTCTGGGAGTACAGCAGACTGAAGTTGCTGTCATTATCTTAATGATAATGAAAGCCAAGAGAATGATAGAGAAACCTTTTCGGAAGCTCTACATGTTTGAACTGACAAACTAACCAACCGCAGAAACACCTGCCCCTGAATTTCCAGTTATATTTAAGACACATTTAATTGGATATTTTGTTTCTTAGAGCAGACGATATCTAAAAGACCCGCATGCCGTAGACAGTTTAAGTAAGGGCACCCCACAGGAAAGTTTACATGTTACTATGCATTTTATAAGTGTTTAAAGAATATTTTTTTGAAAACAAGTTTAAGTCATGTATTTATTAGTGAGAAGGATTTATAAATATCTAACATTTGTTATTTTTGCTTACTCAAATCTATTTCCCTTTTTCTATGTACTATAACCTAATTAATTTTCTTTTAAGCCATTCTTTTCCTCCTCTCCGATCCTGAGGATCCTGCGGAGCTGACTCTGTTCTCCCATTCATAGAGTGATGACATTGATTGGTTCCGTGATATCCAGAGCATTAGACTCCAACTTGGAACCTTCACTTCTGGGATTCTTTGTTTGGCAGTATTTAAAACCAGAGCTGCTGGTAGCCATCTAGCCACCACGAAGGCTGAGAGTCTGTAGGAGAATCTGCACTGAGAAAAACATAGCTGCAGGAAAGAATGAGAAAGTTCCTGATGACATTATTTGACTCATTGGATCAGCACTGCCTGATGAAGAAATAGTCCCAAACTCTTCAGTTATAGGAGTTAATAAATTTACCCTGGGTTGAATATCTCTCACATACAACCAGCGAGTCCTACCTAACACACCCAGTAATCTATTTCAAGTAGGCTTCTTTCTTATAATTGACTATACAGGATGTATGGAATAATTGTAATTGTTTCAGTGGAATTACTATACTAAGATTATTTATTTATTTATTTATTTATTTATTTATTTTTTAAAGATTTTATTTATTTATTTGACAGAGAGACAGAGAGAGAGCACAAGTAGGCAGACAGGAAAGCAGAAGGAGAGGGAGAAGCAGGCTCCCTGCTGAGCATGGAGCCTGATGTGGGGCTCGATCCCAGGAGGCTGGGATCATAACATGAGCCTAAGGCAGCTGCTTAACCACCTGAGCCACCCAGGCTCCCCACTATACTAGGATTATTAAAATGGTATGTAATTATTAAAAATGATTCTGTAGGGTTTATATATTAAATTATTAATAGTAATCCTATGGTAGATATATTTTTTCTGCATGTATTATTTATTAATGTCTGTTAGTATGGAGTTTTCATGAACTGATACCTGTAAATAGCACAGGCTTATTCTTTGAAAAAAGTTAATTTGTTTTTGTTGAATTCACTATCCACTAATCCATCTGAATTCATTAAAATTTTTTTTGATTCTTCCATCTTTTTTCTTCTTTTGGACTTTTCCACACTATTCTTTATGTCTGAAGATTACTTGTCATGTTTTGTTTTTATCTCATTGTCTTTTAGCACTGTATAGTGGTTCATTTTTTTAAGTAATGGATGACTCTATTTATTAATGCACTAATTCTCTCTTAATTTGCTTTTAAACTGCTCTTTAAATCATTGACTTTCTCAGGTCTATTATCACATTTTCGTGTGCTAGAAGTTTAACATGAAGATTTTTAAATGAGTCTTATGATTTTTGATAGTCTTGTTCTTAAGTTTTCATAATTTTAATTGCTTTTTAATTTCATCTTCGCCTTCTTCAAACATACTAAATTTACTAAATTTATGTTTTACTTTAATTTCCAACATCTGTTGTTTTTGAGAGTTTGATTCTGTTGTTTGTTGTTTCTGCTAACGCTTTGTCGTGATGGCTTGCTTTCTCCCAGTGTGTTCCCATGTTGTTTAACTCTGAGTTCATCATCGCTGCGACTTTATCTGTGGGAATATTCTGACACTTGAGTTCAAGGGGATTGCTCCGAGCCTGTTTTGAACATGGTTCTATTAGTCATGTGAGACCTAATCTGAGAATACTTTGAACTATATTCTTAATTTAGGTTTATAAATCAACAGTTAGCATAAATCCTGGGACCCATCCCTGTGTGAGGGCTGGTTTGTGGTTAAAAATTCTCAGGGAAGACTTTTTATTCTGCTTCCCCAAAGCCTAGTCAATGTCTTTGGCAGACCATTTGATAGATATTCCTCACAGGAACACTTTGGATATAATCAATTAATTTATATGTAATAGTCTAGGAGAATTAACTTACCTGTTTAAATGGGGGATATTGCCAACGCTGAAGCCGACATTACAGAAACAATAGAGCACAGCTATAATATGGGGGCCAACTTCCACTTTCAGACCAAGTGACAGATAGTTTTCTCACAAAATTTCCTAGGTATTTAAAATGGATACCACTTACAGCTTTATCCGCAAAGGTCTCTTCATAAAACGCTAGCATCAAAGCAGACTGTACAACTGCATAGATCTTTAAAAGATGAGACACCGAGGATGAGAAGGGACATTCTTCCCCCGTGATCTAGGAAGACAAGGAAGACATCTTTTCTTTACGTTGCCCCATGGCCGATTGCCCTCACTGAAATTCACACTAAGCAGAGAGGAGATGGACACAAAGAAAAGAAAAGTTTTGCTACTCCTTTTTTTTAATTTTTTCCCCAAAATGAATCTAACATTCTCTTGTTTTTGGATAGAAAAACGTAAAAGTTCAGAAACTTGTTTTTCATTTCAGAAGCATCATGATTTTGATTTAGTCTGCTTTATAATAAACCAGTGTAAGAACTGAGTTAGCAGTATGTACTGATGATAAACAACCGAAATGAACGTTAAAATATGAAATATGAAAATAGGAATATGTATGTCCATGATTATACATGAAAGTAAAGAAAAAGAAAAAATGGAAGGTTATTTTACTAATGGAGATAATCATGCCTCAGAGGGAAATATCGCTTTATTGGCAACAACTTTCCTAAACTATAGAGTTTCCCAGAAATACTATAATTCTACTTTTATAATGCAAATTTAGGCACAAATATTACTTTAGAATATTCGCTTTGGATTATCTATTGGAAAAATAGAAGAAATAATAAATGGACCATAGTTAACTAAATTTTCTGAGCTGAAATAAGGGAATTATTTTCATCTAATCAGGTTAGCTCATTGTTACAAGACTGATTATGAACAACACTAAAAACATCTGGGAAATTTCAGCATAGCAACTTTCATAACTGGATAAGAAAATATTCTTATTTAGATCAAGATTTTTGAAAAATAACAATATTCAAATAAAAACTAATTTTATTTCCTTGTAATATGGGCTAATTTTGATATTCACAATGATCTTTGATATAAACAATAGTTTACTCTTTCTATTGCTTTTAGATTACTTAATGACAGTTATTATAAGGAATTACAATATATATCCTAAGGATTGGAAAGAAATTTCTTTTTATCATCTCTATAAGAATTCCAGATTAAAACTGAATTTTTCATTGGGTTTCCAGGATTTTAAATCTCCACTTCACTTACTTTTGGGTTTTAATGTGATTTCTGAATTTAATACTACTACTACTCTACTAGAGAATGGGTAAAGTTATGGTCTAATCTAATAACCACATCACCTTGGTGTGACTTTAGACCTTCCATTCTAGAGACTTCATTTCTTTTTTTAAATTCAGTATAGTTACATTAGTTTCAGGTATACAACTTAGTGATTTGACAAATTTATACCTTATGCTATGTTCATCACAAGTATAGTTGCCATCTATCCTGATATACCACTATTACAATATCCTTGACTATATTCTTTATGCTGTGACTTTTATTCCTGTGACATAACTAGAAGTTTGAATCTCCCAGGCCCCTTCATTCATTGGCTGTACCAATTTACATTCCCAGCAACAGCATATGGGGGATTCTTTTTCTCCACATCCTCACCAACACTTGTGATTTCTTGTCTTTTTTATTTTAGCCATTCTAACAGGTATAAGGTGATATCTCATTGTGGTTTAGATTTGCATTTTCCTGATGATTAGTGATGTTGACCGTCTTTACATTTTTTTCATTAATAAAATGAAGGCTACACTGAGTTATCTTTAAGGCTCCTTCCATCTCTACTGTTTTAGGATTCTGTGGCCAAGCGAATGTGTTTTTGCATTACATAAAGGCTCTTTGCTGTAGGTTTTAGTGTTTCTGCCCCCAAACCATGCTCCCCAGTAAGAGGCAGTGTCTGCCTGGGAGAAGGCACCATTCTTATTGGCCCCTAGGTAGTTTCTAGTCAGTAAGTTGTGCACCAAAGGGCAGTATCTACCTAAGAGAACATCTTTTTTAGATCTGCATGAAGTCAACATACATACAGGCTGACTGTAGACCTGGCAATATGATACTAATCTTCACCATCACCAACATGAACTCTATTTACCTCTGGGATTTCTTCACTCAGTCCAAGTCTTGGTTTACCTGGACCCCATCCTGGTCCTTTAAATATGACAGAAAACTTGTTGAAGAATCCAGGTGTGGCCCAGAATGTAGTCCATATGTAAACTAAATGGTGGAACTAGAAGAATAAAAATATAGCTTATTTAAAATAAGAAAAACACATAACAAAAATATGAAGTATAATTAATCATACATTTTATTATTCAATGCAATTTATATTTTTTTCTGTAATATACAGGTTATGTATCATTTGCTTAATATAGATTAACATGCAGTTGCATATTGTAATTCATTCTATTCATTCCGTGTCCCTTAAGTGTGTTCTTGTCAATATTTCTGAAGCTGCACAAAATTATAATTTTGAAATTTTAAAAAGAGGACAATTATTTAGAAAATCAGCAAAATAGAAAAAATGAGTTGAGTCTTTGCTTCCAATGGAATTAATTTAGCAGCTTGTGCACTCAACATCTGTGTCTAATGGCATTATTTCTAAAGTCTTGCTAAATGGATATTAATGTTGAACATGGAAACACATTACAGATTAAAAAACAGCCCTTTATTTACTGTACTGAGCTTTAGACAATCATGTCTACAATTGAGGAAAACTATTCAAAGCCATCTCTGAGTTTTATAGTAGGAATTCACATTCTGTAAATAACACTGTACATGTGACAGGTACAGAAGTTAAAAGTATGCTCACACATAAGAAGTACTCAGTAAATATTAGCTATTAGGGTAATTGGTTATTCCATACATGTGATAGTAATGCATCATAGGATTTAAAATAGTCCCAGAGCTATAGACTCTAATGCTGACTTCTATTATAAGTGAAGTAATAAATTAATGTAGAAAGAAGTTTTGGCTCTATGAGAATTTGTGGTCCTACTGGCATTTTCATTGTCTCTTAAAGAGTTTAAACTGCTAGGATTATAAAAATGGTTTTAAAATTTCTTGAAACATTACAATAAGGAATCTGAAGCAATTAATGAACAATGTAGGGTTTAGTGGAGGAGATTTTGAGGAAAAGGGAACTGTGAGATGGAAATTTACACTGGGTCTTAATAAAAAATAATAACAATACAAAATATAATGTGCTTAGGAGTTACAACACATATTAATATATGTATCTGTTCTGTTATTTTGAAAACTGACTTCATTTTATTTATTTTTAAATATTTATTTATTTATTTTAGAGAGAGAGCACGAGTGTGGGGAGGGCAAAGGGAGAGGGACAGAGAGAGAACTTCAAAAGGACTCCCTGAGGAGTGTGGAGCCCAATGCAGGGCTCGATCAGTCCCAGGACCCTGAGATCATGACGTGAGCCAAAACCAAGAGTCTGACACTCAACCGACCGAGCTACCCAGTTGCCCCTGACTGCATTTTATTGCTCTCATTCTAGATACAGGCCATGAGAAATATATGGTAACATTTTAAAATAAGGAGTACTTTCTTACTTGCCTTCCAACGCCCTGAAACTCCTGGACTCCAAAGGAGAGCAAAGTGAGTGTCCTATGCTTAATAATAAAGAGGAAAAAAAATAAAAAACCCTCTCCAACTAGTGGGGGCCATCTTACTTGCTTTTGATGCCTCTGAGGGAAAGGTGAGAAATTTGGCTGAATATAAAGGAATACAAGTGAAAGTTAGTATATGTTTTTGTAGATTTAAGAACTCCTAATTAACACAACGTGCCCATATGACATTTTGACAATGTAAGCGAGCATCTAGAAGCCTACGCCTCAGATACAGTTGTGATAACGAAATGTTTCCATGAGGACAGAGGCCTGGGGCACTGAACCTAACATAGATTCAGCAGCCGCTCATAAATACTGTGGTTGTCTGAATACTGGGTCCTTCCAAATCCTAATCATCCAACTCCTTGCTGTGCAATTTTCAGTCTCCCATTCGGTCTCAGATATGAGCCCCTTTGCCTCAGAAGTGTACACTCCCAAAGCCTTGCTCCTCAAAGGATCAGCCAGGGAACAACAGGTTTGGCATCTCCTGGGAGCTTGTTAGGAATACGGAATGTTGGACACACCTCAGACTGACTGAACAGAATCTGCAATTTAATAAATCCTCTTATGATTCATAGGCACATGAAGTTTCAAAGGCTCCCTCCAAAAGGACAGAGACCAAGTTGGCTATTTCCTTTTTAATGTCCTTATTACAGAGATAAGACTATACCACGTAAAGTGGTAGCTCTCAATGTGTTATTTTTAAATTAACTTCAATTCCCTAAAGTTCCTTATTAAGAAAGTACTGTGAAATATTTGTTAATACTCTCCTGAGAGATATATTTTTAGTAATGTCCAAAAGAGAGAGAGAAAGACAGAGAAACAGAGAAAAATGGCCTATGATTGAGAAGGAAGAAAATAATCAAGTTTTCAGTTTGGAAGTGTGAGATAAAAATATCTTTCATTTGAAAAGTGGAGGAAATTTGTGATGGTTTATTCTGTACATAGGCAGCACAGTGTGAAAGTTATTGAGCTAGATGAGTCTCGGACTTGGCCTGCAACCCTCCTTGGTTAAACTTGCTGTGGGTAGCTGGTTGACTTATTTAAATCCTGGCAATTTCAGTTTCATCCTCGAAAAAAATGAGGATAAAAAGAATGACAGTCTCATAAGGTTTTAGTAAGGGCTACCTTAAACATTTGTGCGGAGTGGTTAGCAATACCCTGCTCATAGTAAAAGTTTAATAAATGTCACTTTATTTTGTTATTTTAAATTTCTTAAAAACTTTCAAGAAAGAGGTTCAAAAAGCAGACCCCACATGAACCTGTAATTTCTTCCCTTACTGAATGCTGCAAACCTGGTCCCCTGTACAGAGCTGTTGCTGACTGACCGTTTTGGTTTTTTTCAAGCATTCTTATCTTTTTCTCATTTACTAGTTCCTAACCCCAGGAGTGTTTGTGGTGGTCTGTTGCTGATGGATCGGAGCTTCACAGACATTCCTCATTTCTCTAGTGCCAGCCATTGAGATCAGTGAACAACCAATACCACATGTCTGACAGAAAACGGGTCCAGTGCAACAAGTCTTAGCAGGTGAGGTAATGCGCAGACCTAACCAACTCATAATAGCTCCTGACATTTAGGTCCAAGAAGAGTAGGGCAAAGGCCTCATGTTGAATTTCTAACCAGATTCATGCAGCCTTGAAGCAAATATTTTTCTTACTGTGGTATCAGCCTTAATTATGCATTTACTACTGCTCCTTCTGAATACATGAATATATTTCAGGTCTGTGCTGAGAAAGAAATATGTTGCTAAAGAGCTATTTTTAAAAAAATTCTCGGTAGTAGATATATTTAAGAGTTCTTAATGAGTTCTTTTAATGAGTTGTTTTCAAATGCATTTTACCCAAGTTGATTCAAGATTTTGTTGGAGTGCCAGACTTACTTTCAACTTCTTTTATGGTTAAAAAAAAAAAAAAAACCCTTATTTTCAGGATAGTGTAATGTACTTTTGCCTTTCAACAACTGATCTTTATTTTCACTATAAGATTTATGAAAGGATATAATCAATTCAGAAAAAATAAAATCAGTTACATTACCTGCACCTTGAATGGTTCGAATGTATTAATGGGATGTGTTAGGCCATATACAACTTTCTCATTCTCTGCCTCAAATGTCCCTGGAAGATAAACATTGAAGGATATGATCTTTGACTTTTTGTGAGTTAAGGAGCTAAGTTACTATTTTTAAATTCATATACATTTTACTTACCAAAAATTCTATCCCATATAATAAGAACACCGGCATAATTTTTGTCTATGCAATAACGGTTTCTGCCTATAAAACAAAATATTTAAAAAGGGGCTTTTTTTAAAAATGAAATTATGCTTTTGAAACATCTTATTGTATTTTAAAACCCATGCACAAAATTAAGACTTAGCAACAAAATGATTTTCCTAGGAATCTCTTTTCACTGACATTAATTATTTGCTAGTTAACTGCTTTTATTGTATATTTTTGAGTTAATTTTACTAAAAAGAGCAAAGAATTCCTTAAAACTACATATATTTAGAATTACCCCAGAATTTAAAAAAAAATGTTTTTGCTCATAATTTTCCAGTTTTTTAGAAATCTGGGATAATTCTAAGTAATTTTACTTTAAGACTATCAAAGAGTAATAATTAAAAATTAAATGGCCCACAAAACAAAGGCAATAGAAAATAAGATAAGTAATATATGTATATTTGCATTTTTTTTTTTGAAATGAGTTATCTCTACCCCTTTTCTCTGCATCTTTTCCAGGAAGAAAATTTTCTACTTAAAGTGAGACTTTATTATTTTTTTTAAATCATAAAAGACATAAGTGAAAATTAAACTACCCTTGATTATTTTTATCAACACAAAACATATATTTTTCCTGCTCCAAAGTATTCAAATTATAATTTAAATGGAAATAGCTAGGCGTAGTTTCTTTAATAAAAAAAGTTGCATAAATAGATACACTATATTCACATGAGTGTAAATTAAAGGAAAAAGAATATTAACCTACCAAGCCATTGCTCCAACAAATTCAACTGTCTTTATGTGTCATTTCATTACATGCCTACTATACAAGTAAGTATATGTTTAAAAGTGAAGACATAAGAGACAATCTTCCCCAGTGCGAAAGTAGTGTGGGGCTGGCTACACACACAGACATACAACCCATTGCCATATGTGGGCTAAGCAGTGGTTCTCTGTTGGGCGGGGAGAACATTTTGCTTCTCAAGGGACATGTGGCAATGTCTGAAGACTGCTGAGAGTCACAACTGGGGGCAGATATTATTTGCATCTAGTATGTAGAGACCAACATCCTATAATAGGGTAGTCCTACCCCTAACCTCCCACCTCCGAATGAAGAACTGTTTGGCCTAAAACATTAATAATGCTGGGGCTGAGAAACCCAGATACAAAACAACATAAGTGGGAAGATACCCTAAAGTCAAACAGAGAACACTAGCAACTATTTATTCTTCAATGTGAACTTATTCTTCTCCACTCCTTATGTTTCCTTTTATGTGAAGGAACAGTCTATAACCCTTGGCCTTTCCAGCCCCTCACCAACAATCCCCTTGGGGTTGGGGAATGCCTATGGAGTTTGGATTTTTTTTTTTTTTTTTTTTTAGAGATGGGGGGGGGGGGGGGGGGGGGGGGGGGAGACCATGAGCAGGGGCGGGGAGGAGGAGAGGGAAAAAGAGAATCTTAAACAGGCCCCATGCCCAGTGAGGAGCCCATCATGGAGCTGATCTCATAACTCTGAGATCATGACCTGAGCCAAAATCAAGAGTCAGCTTAACCAACTGAGCCACTTAGGTGCTCCAGGAAATGCCTATGGAGTTTGGAAGAGGAAACTGAGCATCTGCAGCCTGACTCTGCCGTCTCCTGTTCCTTGACAGGGAAGGGCGTGGCTTATGCTTCCATCTGCTCCCTGCCAGGAGGAAAGGGACCTGCAGATTGGGAAGGCAGGCCTGCAGTATTCCAGCGCTGCCTCTGGTGCCTGGAAATTTGTAAAAGAAGTACAACAATATTTATTATTTTATTACTGTCTTCCTTCTCTCAACATTGTGTTTGTGAGATTTATTCAGGCCATCCCAAGTTGCAACAGTTTGGACATTTTTATTGCTATAAAATTCCCCATTACAGGCATAGTCTATAATTTCTCTGTTCTGCTGTGATAAACATTTGAATTTCATCTCTATTTTTTTTTCTATTACTAATAATGCTGTTATGCACATTCTTGTACAGGTCTTTTGGTGCACACATGTAAACATTTTTGTGAAGTCTTATGCTGTCTTTAAACCTTAGGCACTAGCCACATGGGGTTTTTTCTTTGTCAGGCTAATGCAGTTCCCAGAATTTAGGCAAGAAAGTGAACTGCTGTTTATTAGGCTTTCCTGAAATCCCAACAATTTTCAAGACCAGAGAGAGGCTTTCTGGCTGTGTATAGGAGTGACCCTCAGCATTGGGTCGGGAAGTGACCTTCAACTGACTCCTTCAATGTAGAAAGTATGCATCCCCTCAGGTGGTTAACTCGAATTCCCTCAGGTGGTTAACTCGTTTTCCATTACAACTAAGGAGATCGAGGCAAAAAGGAAAATCCAAGAAAGGTGTTTTTTTTTGTTTTGTTTTCTTCCCCCTCCAATCTTTGCTTTGGAAATGAGGCTTGTCCAGGTGCAGTGGAAGAAATGATACCTATTTATACAGTGAATGGTGACTATGCTGAATAATTGTGATAAAGATACAAAATAATACTGTTTCTAAAGAAATGAAGAAGGAAAAAAAGATCAAATTTCCTTACCGTGATGAACCCTATGATGGCTAGGAGTATTAATAATCAGTTCCAAAGGACCAAGGTTATTGATGACCTGTTTAAAACAAAAGCAATATTTATATTTATACACATAGGTATCAATAAATGTGTGTATATATTCACATTAAAAGCCCACATGGATTAAGAGATATTTCAAGTTTCAAGGTTGGCCTCAGAGTCAGAAGAAGTTTCTCTCCTTCCTGGTGTTCATATAAAAATAAAAATAAGCTGTGGGGCACCTGGGTGCCTCTGTCAGTTAGGTGTCGAACTCTTGATTTCGGCTCGGGTCGTGATCTCAGGGTTGTGAGATCGAGCCCAGCATTGGGCTCACACTGGGTGTGGAGGCTGCTTAAGATTCTCTCTCTCTCCCTCTGCCCTCTGCCCTTCCCCCTCCCTCTCCCACACATTGTGTGTGTGCAATCTTTCTCTCAAATAAATAACAGTAAGTTTTTAAATCTATACTGAGAGGCAGTATGGTAGTAGACAGTTTAAGAGTTAGGCTGCCTAAATTCAGTTCCTGGAACCTCCATTTATTACTATGTGATCTTGGGAAAACAATTTAAGCTTTTTATAATTCCATTTCCTCATGTTTAAAATGGAAATGTTAAAAAATATCTACATAATAATATTCTGAGTATTACAAACAGTATGGTAGTTATAGACTACCACATTCAAGGCACACTCAGGTCTCATGTCATTTCATGTTCTTCACCTTTCAGCTGTGTCTTTGTTGATTTATGGTAACTAGCACATAACTAGGGAAGGGAAAACATAGTATTACATTTGCTTTCTGGATAGTTGAGGGTTGGTATCACCCAATACTTAGCCATGTAGCAACAGCTGTTACCTCCTGCATTAGGGTGATTCTGCTTATTCACATATAATCCTGAATTTCTTTTACCTGTAGATGCACCATCTTTGAGTCCATTTTAGAGGCACAATTAAAAATGTTTACTTTAATTATGATCTAAATGGATTTGTTAGAGCTGGTCAGTGTAGTCTCCTCCACCCCCTTTTGTTGTCTGTTTTTGTATACTAATGTCATACTAATGACAAAATCAATACACTGTTATATTTTAAGAAATTATTCACCTCTAGAGCTAATTTCCATTTGAGGATATATGAAGAATAAAGGAGTAAGTTAAATGATGCTTAAGGAGAAAAAACATCCCCTGACAATCATGACACACTGACATGAATTGGCAACAGGTCAGTGGTACAGGGAAAAAAATAGATAGGACTGCTCAAGATAAAAAGATATTTAAGTTACATAACAGCCAAATGGAGTGATCTTATTTTTAATACTGGTTTGAACAAACCAAACAAAATAGACATTTTATAGGCAATGAGGGTTAAGACAATGATTATATACAGGGTTATTACATGATAAAAAATACTGTTTTTATTGAAAATTATGTTGGAATTGTCATTGTGTAGGAAGATATAATTTTTTTTTTAGAGTTGTATAACTGAAGTATACATGACATGAGATCTATGTTTTGCTAAAAGATACTTGGCAATGCATTAAGAAAATGAATCAAAATCACAATGATTTTTTAATTGAAATGATGGATATACATAAGTGTATTCTATTATTTTCTCTACTTTTCTGAATGTTTGAATAATTTTAAGATAAAATTTTACATAAAAGCAACTACTACTCTAGTAATACACAATAATGCAGAGTCAGCCAGTTGAAAAATATTAATAGATCTCCTCTAAAGTCTCAAACAAATTTCTAGATTGCAACTCTTTATATAGCGGGGTTTAATCATGTTTTGGCAATCTCTGACAGACATTAAAACACCCAGTTAAAAATTGCTCTGCAAATCTGAACAGCTGCAGTAGTCACACTGTCCCCAGCTTGTGGGGTCCTGTACCCTCTTGAGGTAGAAGCTGCAGCAATGTTGCCACATGGCGGTCCTACAGCTCTCCAGAGGGCAGGTGCCACCACCATCTCCTTATTGAACCCACTGTTTACACACTTGAAAGAAGCAGTCCTTGCCTTCCATGCTGCTGCCAAGCTTCTAAAGGAATTACAGTTTCTGTTACGGAACAGACAGAAATGTTGCATGCAAATGATGTGTAATATTTTGTGTCCTATATTGATTTAGACTCCCTCCCTCCCTCCCTTCATTCTTCTTTGTCTCCTTCCCCACCCCCTCTTCTATCTTGGAGTTTTATCACCATTTTAAAATTATTTCCATGAGAAATATACTATGAGCTCCAAACAACAGACTTTTTGGTTAACTCATAGAACAGAATTCCATTTATACCCAAAGAACTATCTGTATTTTTTTTAATTTAGGAGTTCAAAATACTGTGAATATGTAGCACTTACATCAGACTACATTCCTATCAAATAAGCCACAAAAGGTATTATCCCACAAATAGAAGTACTAATGACCAGGGATTGGGATGGGAATAAGTAGAAATAGCCCTGTATTTTATTGGACTCCATTGCTTTGTACTTGGTGGAAAAATATTTGTTAAGAAGAATGGTGATGGATAGAGAACAAGAAAGTGGGGTTTCTCAGCAGTCAGAACATTGAAATCTGATGCTGTGTTCGGGCTTTGTATCTCTGGCAGAGAACCAGATGGAAAAGGAGAAAACCATTTTATCCTTGTTTGTCTCTTTGGTGCCTAACATATGTTACAAAAACAGACAACAAAAGGGGGTGGAGGAGACTACACTGACCAGCTTCTGCTACCCAGATGCATTTCTGATCTTTGGTCCTGGCATGTGTGCAGCCGGATTTAAAGCCACAAAAATGAATCAAAATGAGTGCATTCAGATGATTGGAGCCTTGGCTGAGTGCATTATTATTATTATTTTTTAATGTCAAGCATTTTTCCTCAAAGAAAATCTGCTCCTACAGGCTAAAGCACGGTGATATCAATATTGAAAGTACCTTTTTTTTTTTTTAAAGTTAAAAGCCAAGTACAACACAGGCAACCACAGTCAATTTCCTGGTAGTGCCTATGAGGACCTTGGAGCTGAGGAAGACCACCTCGGTGTGGGAGATGATTCATCATTCAGACAACCCAGTCAGAACCTCTTTTGGAGAAAACTCTTCTAACTCAAAATCATGGAGAAGTCATCAATAATTAATATGGGTTGAGCATAATGACTTAATTATCGCCCACTTTTGCAAATTCAGTCATTTAGCAATTCAACCACATCTAGCTTTGAATAACTTCCTGAAAATATGTTACTGTGGAAATTACTGCAGCTTTTCTCATTTTTAGAGTTATTTTTTCCTGTCTTATTTTTTAAGATTTAGATGAGTTAATTTAAATGATGAAATTTTATAACCTATAGAGGACTTAAAAATCATATAGTCCCATACTCTGTTATTTTTAAAAAAGCATTAAAACCGTAGCTCAGAGAAGTTAAATTATTAGTCCAAGTACAAACAGCTTGGAAGAAGCACTAGAGTCTTCTTGATTTCAACTGAAGATTCTTTCTATTTTTCTATTATATTGCTTCTAAGAGATACAGAAATATCTCCATCAAATAAAAGTAATTTAAACTTTTAGAAGTTTCATGGACAATAACTAAATGCCTTTTTTTCTTTAAGATTTTATTTATTTATTTGACAGAGAGAGAGATAGAGAGAGCAGGAACACAAGCAGGGGGAGTTGGAGAGGGAGAAGCAGGCTTCCCGCCAAGTAGGGAGCCTGATGGGGGCTCGATCCCAGGACCCTGGGATCATGACCTGAGCCAAAGGCAGATGCTTAACGACTGAGCCACCCAGGCACCCAACTAAATGCTTTTTTACTACATTCCAGTCAAAAGAAATCCAAGTATTTATAAAGAACCTGGACACTTCAGATTCTAAACTGCCCCCTCATGGGATTTTAGGAACTTCTGGTGTTTCTTAGGTCCCCAAACCAATGGTCTGTCTTGTAAACTGTCATTTTCTGTCAGGGTTTTAGAACCTGAGAACACGGATGCCTAGAAAGGCCATGAATGGTCTTCAGAAAGTCAAGAACACCCTTAAGGGTTATGCCAAATTTTATGAATATGTACTGCTGGGTATTTTTCTGGGAGGAAACTACTGTTTTCATCATATACTCAAAGGAGTAGATGAGTCCTCAGAGGTTAAGAACCAGTGTTTCAAACAAAAGTCTTTATATTATTTCTTCTCCCTTTTTATTTAAATTGTGTTTTCAGTTTCCATACTATTAATATTTGGATGCTAATTTCTCAGCCTAACTTCAGAAACTATTAATATAAACATTTTTTTGCCTATTTCTTGAAATCATTGTTTTCCAAAAGGATCATTTCTTGAGCTGTTTTTATATGTATAATAATAAATTATTATGAAAGTAACAATTGTATAATAATAAGCTTCATCCATTCTATTGATTAAATTTTATCCAGCAGAAGTGCTCTAGATCTTTTGCTGTACTGGTCACAAACTCATTCTCTCCCCACAGTTTATGGCAGGGGTGGGGAAAACAGTTAAATATAAAAGCAAGAGAACAGGACCCATAAGACACTGTTAGCTTCTCATCATGTCATTGTCCTCAACAAAAATAAAGTGACCTCAAATGAAAGCCTCCTCATAATGAACTAAATGAAGCCCAAAACATGTCGAATTCAAAGTCGTTCAAACTCTTCCTCAAGACAAATTTCCAATGTTCTCTTTCTTCTGCCTCAAAGACCTTAATCTCCCAACTCGATCTGTTGGAATCCTGCTGTTCCTTCAAGTCCTACCTAAATTTTGAAACACTCTTCTTGATTTTTCTAATGAGAATTTGTTTGCCTTTTTCTGAATATGTATTGAGACATCACTAATTTTTATGTCATGCTACTCTGATTTCTAGTTATTTGTATTCACTTTCTATACAATGTTGAAAGTTCAACGAGGACAGAAATGGCACCTTACTCCTCTTCAAGGTTCTCACAGTACATGCAACATCGACTTACATATAGTGACTGCCCAACAAGATTATATTGAGCAGATAAATCCACCTCACAGCCCTCCCCACCCTTCTGACTTTACAGTAGTGGTTCTCAAATGGGAATGACTGTGCTCCCAGTCTTTTGGCAATGTCTGGAGATACTTTTGGCTGTCACACTGGAGGAAGTGCTACTGGAATTTAATGAGTAGTGCGTTTTAGTGCTGCTAAACATCTCACAATGCACAGGACAGTAACCCAACATTGAAAATGCCCTCTGCTTCATGGGTATATGTGTCCTGCTGTGCTTCATTCTTTTTGCAGTCCCAGAGGGAAGCACTGCAAAATTTCTGTCTTCTAGTTTGGAAATTGGAGGGAGGGCTACATTAAGGAATGAACCTAGTGGTCATTCCCAAGGCTAGAGGCAAAAACATGAGTCTGGAGTGCCCTCAGCCTTTAAAGTCAAGAGAGCAAATCCAAACATGATCTGTGATCTAGTGATTGGAAAATTAAGATAAATAGCTAAAATGAAGGGGCCAGAAACCATTAACAGACAGACAAAAAACAGAAAAATAGAAAATCACAGGGTCCAGATAATGGGATAGTTGAATTCTGGTGATCATTGACAGGTGAATTTTTTGAACTATTTTTTATGTTCTCTCAGTACAGGTTTGTGAGGGCTTCAGTTTCAGTTAAAAGGAGCCAGAGATACAAAATACAGTTTCTATATCGCCAAATGATTCTGAAATGTCTTTTGAGAATTCTTATAACCCTTCTCCCCGCTTGCCCTGCAGTCACATTTTGAATGAGTTGAATGACTTAGAGGCTTAAAAATTAGTGAAACTTCCACTGTATTTAGATTACTGTGCAAGAATAATTTTGCCCTAGAAATTGATAAAGTCAGTACATGTGGTAAATCAAATAATTAAATGTCCACTATGAATTGGTTGCAATTAATTCCTTCCACAGTGTAGCTCTCGGGAGTTTTCTGATTAACCTACATCACCTGAAAAACACACCTCTGTAGGTTTTTCCAATTGAAATTGAAAAATCACTTAGAATTGAAATCTGTAAAGCATCAAAATAAATGTTCTAAATTAATGTACTGTCTGAAATTATTTCTTATAAAATTAACATATCTATTCTATACATTTCTTAGTTATTCTCACTGATTCTTCTAATTGGGAAATATTGACTGTTTAGGTTTTTGTAGTTCACTTAAGAGTACAGAAATGATTAACTAATGCACAAGTTGGAGGGCCAGGCTTGCTTTCAACAAAAATTCAGTTAACTAAAAAAAATAATTTTGTTTTTATGAATTGCTTGGAAAATGGCCTGTTCTCACCTCACTCTGACTATTGATGTAGAAGAGACTTTCTAAATCCATTTTAAAATGAAACCTCTCAATTCTTTTCTTCTGTCTGGGAATGTCACATTATATTTCCACCCTTCAGTTTTTCTACCTTCAAATGGGTACTAAAAATACTAGAATATATTACTGAAAGGCTATGGGAATATTTGTAGCCACTTACTTTTCAGAAAGAAAGCATGAGTCTATAGTTAATTATAAATTTCTTTCCAAATAAGACATGCTTACAAATATTCATGCTTCCTGTCTGAGAGGGAAAAAAATCATAATAGGGAAAATATGTCCTAAGAAGCATGTGTTTTACAAAATACTCATTAACAATGAATGTGCCTACAATATGATTGATGCTAAGGAGTGACTGGGCTGGGGGTGAAGCGAAATGCTATCTCCATAGTAGGAAAATGCCTGCATTCAGATGAGCATAGGTTATAGGGACACCATTAACTCTAACTAGTCAAGACTTCTTTATAGCATCATGCATGATTAATGTTCCAGGGACCCATACCACTGTGGGCCTCCATGTTTCACTACAGTCAGTATTTAAGGGAAATACAAAGCCAGTTCTTAATACATTTATCATCTGATAGACAAACCACTGTCACGTTATATTTAACTAAGAATGATATGCTTGACATGTGGTCTGAAAATGGCAAACTTTTCAGGTAGATTAGTCACAAGATTCAATACAAACCCAAACTAAAATTAAATGAACTAATAATTATACCATGATCAGTTGTTTATTTTGTTGTAACTTACCTTCCTTCCTTAGCTTTTTTCTTTCTTTTTCTTTCCTTCTTTTAACTATCTATCAACTAAGCATGTCTGCATGTACATTTATAAATAAAAAATTTGGAAAATCTTTTATTTGGAAAGAGCTTTAAAATAACTATAGGCTTATGCATATCTTTTTAAAAGTAAGTGGTTATAAATATTTCCATGACCTTTCAATTATATATTCTAGTGTTATAGCTATATTTACTCATAGAAAATCTGAAGGACAAATATATCAATGTATACACATAAATTTATCCTTATTAAATATATTTATCCTATATACTAAATATGTATTTGAATGTCAATCAACTATTTTAAGTACCAAATAACCAATAAGGGTTTTCTATTAGCATTGGAAGCTTTCAGATCATTAAAATTTGTATTTATAAATTTTTATTGAAGTTTCTTATTAAAAGATATTTGCCTAACAAGCCCACCAAGTAGTCTCTTGTCAGCCAGTCCATTCATTCTGCAAAGACTTATTGAATTTCTCTGGACTTTACTAGGTTTTAGAGGTAAAAAGAAATAAACTGATACACAGGCACTTCCTGCAGGAAGCTTATTTACAGTCCAGTGGACTCTTCAATGGAAAGTTAGAACTATTTCAGAAAAAAAGTTTTATAAAAAGTTTTCTTTTTCAAAAATTTTGTGTACTCTTGAGAAGGATGAGAAAAGCATTCATTTTTTTTTCCTTTTCTGGTACCATTGCACAGTACAGATATTTGTACTTAGAATCCATTTGAATTTATAATTGGCATAGAATTACCTAATAAGAAGCAAATTGAGTTCTTTTCTGGCTCAAAAGCTAAAAATTACCTTTAGTAAAAATATATGCTTTTATCTAGACCCCTAGAGTGCAGCTTTGCAAAGAATCCCACTGATGGCTCCTGGAGAACACTGTAGAGAGCTTTCTTTTGTTCATAACCTTCTTCAACAGTCACTGTGCGAGGTTCATTTACTTAGGTTATTTATTGAGTGCTTATTTTATGAAAAGTTCTATGTTAAGATATTTGGAGAGATCACAAAGTGGAATGGAGTTTACAATTTAGTTGCAGATCATTTAACTTATTCTTAAAGTTACAATGAGTGACGATGTCAGTTGTTATTGTTTGACAATATATAAGAGTACGTTTTTTACTATCAAGAAATTCTACAGCAATTCCTCATTTAAAGTTTGAGGAAAAGAATAAACTCCATGAACACTACAAGTTAACATATTAAAATAATTTTACTTCTTGTCCTGAATTAGTTGATTTTTAAACAGTCACTGTTCTTCTTGTTAAAAACTTAATCAATCTGAACATTTATGGATAAATTTATATTGTAGAGCATCTGGTGATGAAATGTAAAAATAAAATCTTAATTACCTCCCCCACTAGTTCTGCTATGTTAATTCAAGACAACACACTCAAGTATTTGGACAGATGGTGGTGGTGGCCATATTAACCTCTGATTTCTCTACAGGGAAGCAAGAGAAAGCAGAGCTCTTAGGATGTGTGCTTGTCTGCCTAGTTTCACACTTTGAAATCCTCGACAAATGCTGATTTATTCACAGCCAAATGTTTTCCTATCTGATTAGGCAGCTTTCTACTTCAGTAAGCATGTAATATGGAGGTAGCTGAATTTCCACACTGAGGAGTGAAAAAACAATATTTATAGTTTGGAAATAAAACAATCTGGAGGAATCAGGACTGTTGGGATCATAAAGAGCTTCATAGGGAGTAAATTTCTGATGAATCCATACCATAGGGTTAAAGAGTTAAAAGCTTAGTTTTAAGAAGAATGAGCCGAGGCTATGTTTATACAATAAACAGCAGTTTTAAAGGACTGCGTTTATAATAAATTATCTTGAAAGCTGATTCTTGTCATTTATGATTGTATTAATCCTCAAACAAGAGGACAAGAGCTAGACAAGTTAGCATTTTATTTGAATTTGTCTCGGCTTACATTTTAAATAACACTTTTGACTTTTCCTTGGAAAAACGCATGCAAGTAGCTACTGAATGTGTTCCTTAAAAAAGAGGTGGATTCCAATGGACTTTCTTTTTTTAAAACACCAAATAAATTGACAGAAGGGAAATAGGAAACATTCATAAGCATAACCATATAAAACTTCATTCTAGTGTAACAAAAATTTTATATTTACCAGTCTGGGTACTCAGGGAAAAAAGAACCACATTATTATCAGTAGTAGAAACATTATATTAAAAAAAGGTAGCTAATAACCTGAGGGGTTAAGTAGTCTTTGTTTAAATATCCAATCCAGGCATTCTTATAATACATGCTCCAAATACATAACTCATTCTAAAACTCACTACATTTTGATTACTATTTTAGTAATATTTCCAGTTTCAGGTATGGCTTCTACATTCATTAATCAACAAATATTAATGTATTACTATGTACTTGGAATTATTAAGCATTAGATACTTCCATCAATAAAACATATAACTCTGCATTACAGAGTTTACAATCTCATATGACAGATCTCCTAATTGTTATCCTTTATAAATTTTGGTGTGTTAAAAAATATTAGCAAGTACTAATCTTTCAAAGTCAAATATAAAATGGATTTTCAGTCAGTAGATTAGAAGCTATAAGTATCTGTCTCAAGTTCATTTGCCCTGTTTTTTTTTTTTTTAAGATTTTATTTATTTATTCATGAGAGACAGAGAGAAAGAGAGGCAGAGGGAGAAGCAGGCTCCCAAGGAGCAGGGAGCCCAATGCGGGACTCGATCCCAGAGTCCTGGGATCATGACCTGAGCCGAAGGCAGATGCTTAACCTCTGAGCCACCCAGGCACCCTGCCCTGTTTCCATGTGCATACTTTCCTTCTAAGAACAAGCTAAAGTGTATTCCCTCCACTGCCTCTACAGGATTTTTTAAAATTAGCACATCCTGTCTTAGTTCAGGATGTTATAACTAAATACAATATACTGGATGGCTTAAAAAACAAATTTACTTTTCACAGTGATAGAGGCTAGGAGGTCCAAGATCAAGATGCCAGAAGATTCAATGTTTGGTAAGAGCTACCTTCTTACTGAGTCCTCTCTCTCATGGCTCTTCTTACAAGGGCACGAGTCCATCATGAGGACTCCACTCTCATGACCTGATTACCTCCTTAAAGCCCCATTTTCAAATATTATTACACTTGGGATTAGGACTACAACACAGGAATTTGAAGGAGCACAATTCAGTCCTCTCTGAGCTAAGTCTTGGCTATGAGCACTTGTTTCTCCTGCTCCTCTCCAATACACACATATATTGTAAAAAGTCTAGTTAACAAGATCAGTTCATTTGTTAATTAAAAAGATATTTGTTGATGGTCATCCAAGTTCAAGACAATGGGAAAACAAAGATGAATAAAACATAGCTTTGTCTTTAAGACGTTTACTGTCAGCTCCCATATTCATGGTGCTGAATCTTCCGGATATCAATGTTGCAGATTCCTACCCTCTCTCAGAAGAGATTTATTAATATTCTATGGTTCTTAGAAGGGGTCTATCATTCTATATCTTGAGTAAGCACCCAAATAATTCTGATATATGCATGTGACCCATCCAATTCTGCCTTTATGTATCAATTCTAATATGTAGTCTTATGACTTACCTCAAATTCCAGTTCTTTTACAACAGACATTTTAAAATAATGATCTATGAATTTTTAGAGAGTCTATCGATAAGCTTGAGGAAACTCAATAAAATTGTTTTTTTTATGTGAAGTTTTTTCCTTTAGGAAAGAATCACTAGACTAACAGATTCTTGAAGGAGGACATGATCCTCAAAACAATAGTAACACGCGATGTCAATTCAGGTCAGCAGGCTAGAGCAGTCTCTTTGTCTGGCACAGAGTAGGCACTCAGGAACTATTTTTTTTTTTTATATATGAATTTCAAAGAGATTTGCATATCTAATACATTTGGGAAAACACTACAAAATTATACATGAATAAGTTAAGGGTGAATTATCTTAAAAGGTAACTATAGAATAGAACAAAAGATCACTTCTAGAGAGACCATGTATAGGACTTGAAGACAGGCTACCAAGGAGGTCAGAGAGTTAAAGGTGACATCAAGATTTGATCATGATGTTGACTTGAAGTAGCACTGGAAGTAAAGAAGAAGAGCAGCTGACTTGAGTCATGATGAAATACATTTTAAACATGTTAACTCTGGGTAGTATTAAGTATTCCTGTGAATACGTTAAATGAGACACAGGAAACACTGACCTTAAATCCATAAGAGAGTTAGCATTAGAGCTACAGACTATGTAATTACTTAGAGACAATATGAAAACGGTGAAGTAAATTAAATTCTAAAGAAGGAAGAGTATTAAGAAGAGAGAACTGGAACCTGACATTCAGAGAGGAATAAAAAGGAGTATGGGAGTAAACAGACAAAAATGCTGTGAAATGTCTCAGCTTATTTCCAGGACAGAAGGCTCATTAGGTACTACTGAAATAAGCACCTGATAGACAAGAAGCATGAAATTTGATGTTTGCTAAAATAAGTATTTTTCAAAAACATTTGTTTTAAAATATAACTTCTCCTTCCTCAAAATTCCTTAAAATTCTAAAAGATACATGATCATAATCCTTAAAAATGTATATTATATTAGGGGAGAGACAGCATAGCTATATTCCAGATATAAGTACAAATAAGTATACACATAACAAATTTATTTACTTATTATCAATAAGAGATATGTGTTTATTTAAACACTGCTATATGTATTTATCAAAGTTTCTATGTATATAATAAATGTACTTATATACACAAACATATATTCACATAATAGATGAACCACATTTTGTTTTTTGCTATCAAGGAACTCAGAATAATGGGAGAAACAGAGTTTAGCAACAAATACAATATAGATGTATAAGAAGTAAACTTCAGCATTATTAACTGCATGCTTTTCATAAGCAGGAACCAATGTGTCATAGTATTCATGTCCCCCAACAGACCTTACTCTTCATTCATTAACTGCCAATATGGAAATGGAAATAAACACAGCAGTAATGTACAGAAAATGCACTTATAGAGTTAAGGAGGAGGTGAAAAAAGACATTCTGAAGGAAGTGGTAATTGAGTTGCATCATGAAGAATGTTTGGAAAAGGTCATCAACAAAGAGAGCATGTATAAGTACAGAAAATGAACAAGCATTTGGGGTGCTTGAGAGCAAAATGCCATGTGGCTTAGCTGGAGCATCTGACTAATGGGATGAGAATGGAGAGGTAAGCAAGGGCCATATTCTAAGAACCCTGAAATCCATTCATGAATTTAAGGTATTTGATTTTGTCTTGGAGGCAGCAAAAAGCCATTCAAAACTTCTTTTTGTGGATATTTGTTCTCATTCTGGCAGTGCCTGATATAATTGGGTTTCTAAAATCATCACCATGTTTGTTGTATGCAAATATTTGGAAGAGCAAAGAGTCTGTAGGAACAGAAAAGAATAAAATTCTACCATAACAATCTATGTAATTGATAGAAGGAGCAAAAGCTAAGATGAGATAACAGAATGGAAAGGTTAAGAGAGATCAAAGTGCTGTTTAGGAGGAAAACGAGTGTATAATACTTTAAAAGAGTGAAAGGATGAGCTACTAACAATTGTGCCAGGAAAACACATATATTGGGGTTGTTCCAGCTAATCCGGGTCATCTCTAAGAAATGTAAAATCAGGGCGCCTTGGTGGCTCAGTTGGTTAAGCGACTGCCTTCGGCTCAGGCCATGCTCCTGGATGGAGTCCCGGGATCGAGTCCCACATCGGGCTTCCTACTCAGCAGGGAGTCTGCTTCTCCCTCTGACCCTCTTCCCTCTCGTGCTCTCTATCTCTCATTCTCTCTCTCTCTCTGAAATAAATAAATAAAATCTTAAAAAAAAAAGAAATGTAAAATCAGTGACACCAGATTTCAGAGGGGGAAAGGAAAAAATAGTTTATCAGGTTTTGAATCACGTATCTACTACTAATTAGCTACAACATTATGCAAATTATTTAATCTCTAGATACTTCAATTTCTTCTCTTTGAATTGGGACAATAGGATTGTATGATGCTTAAATAAGCAAATCTTATTTTTAAAGATTATTTATTTGAGAGAGAGAGAGAGAGAGAGTGCACAAGCAGAGGGGAGGGGCTGAGGGAGAGGGAGAAGCAGGCTCTCAGCTGAGCAGGGAGCCCCACGTGGGGCTCAATCCCACTGGGATCATCATGCGAGCCAAAAGCAGACACTTAACCAACTGAGCCACCCAGGCGCCCCTAAAAAAACAAATCTTATGAAATTCTTAGCAGTGACCGACACATGGTCTGAGCTACATACGTAATTACTCTTAATAGAAGAGACACTTTATGAAGAACAAATTTGAGTTGGGCCTTAAAGAATGTATAGAATAGCGAAATGTAGAAAATATGAAAGAAGAGAAACAGTAATGATTATATAGCAGATGTATTTGGGAAATAGAAAATAGTCAACTTTGAGTGAAATGCACAGAATGGGAAGTAACAGGATGTACACAGGAAATCTATTTGAAGGCAGGGCATGAGAGGCATAAAATTAAAGCAATTTAGACTTTGCTCATCAAGCAACTGAACATCACCAAGGGATTTTCAGTAGGACTAACCTCTGAGGATAGATTAAATTTTAAGAGGGACAAATAGAAGTGTATAAAGGTCACATAGTAATTTGGTCCAGACAAGATTACAACTGAGTTCTGTCCTAACTAACCAACAGCTTTGATCTTCTTTCACTGTGCCATATGGGTTCTTTAGGAACCCCGTTGCCTCCCATCATGGTACACTGAGATATAACCAAATAAATATATTGTTTGAAGAGGAAGGGTGATAAGTAGGTAATGGCCAAAACATAAGCTCTGAAGTCAGATGTGTTACCTTATATAAACTGCAGAATCTCAATATTCTTTTTTTTAAAAAGGATAGTGTTTGCTCACGAAGTTAGTGAATATAAAAGTTCCAGTTCTCTGAAATCGTCTATTAAATTTCTGGGATAGTTTCCTGCTGTGTGTACTTCTACCATGTACCCTTAAAATAAAGCCTCATTAACTGAGGTTATTTGAACTTAAATTCATTCTTTACAAACTATAAAAGTTTAATTGACCTTTAGTGATTCAAATTATTCTATGGGAATTAAACGAAAATTTTTTGTTTAGCACATATTGGATGTTTAATACATGGTGGCTATTATAACATTAAGATGAGAAATGGATGAGAACAAGGAATCTGGAGCCTTACTACTTGGTACAAAGCCCAGGTTTGACACTTACCAGTCCTATGATGCAGGACAAGTTACTTAGTAGACTTAATTTGAGGAAATAGTATTACCTATTCTATAGACTTGTTATGAAGATTTAACGAGATAGCATTTGTTAAAACGCTTAAAATACTTCCTGAAAAAGTGAGTTCTGGATAAGTAAATGACATACAAAATGAAATAAGTAAGAGAAATAAACAGAAATGTAATCTCTTCATATTTTTTCCTTGGGACATATCAGACCAATGACAAATATCAGTAATTGAGAATTTGTGGCTTGGAATGACTGAAACTGTTTAGTCTTCTAAAATTCATTCATTTTTAAGTATCTTTTGAGCTACATTTCCTTCACTCAGAATATTGTATCTCATTGTTCCAGTCTTTAATTTTTTTTGTCCTTTTATTACGTGCAAGACTATGAATGAAATAGGCACTCAATGGATGTCTGTGGGATATAATAATTGAAATATTTTAAAAGATATATTGAATTTGACAAGTTTCATAATTTTCTACATTGATTAGTTCCTGAATTAGAAAAAAAAAGATTATGACAAAAAAACCTGAAGAATGCATTTCATGATCAGAATCTCAAAGTCATAAAGATACACATTTTTCTAAAGCAAATTCATGCATTATTTCCTTAAGTCTGAAATCCAACTGCATTTATTCATATTAACAATTCATACTAACCAAAATATGGACTGCATTAAAATTATAAGTTATAAAATGTATATGAATAATCATAAGGATGGCTAGGAATGGTTAGTAAGTGACATAAGTTAAAATAAGTATCTGGATTGCAGAAAAGATAAGAACAATAACAATAGTACTGCAAATACCTAATCTATAGATTAGAATATGAACTATCTTTTTTAATACTCAATACTGTGTATTGTTATTATCTTTATTTTATATGAGAAGAAACTAAGGCACAGGAGGGTAAAGTAAACTGTCCAAGGTCATAGTAATAGTAATAAATGAAGTCAGGACTTGAACCCATGCAATATAATCCCTGAGGCCACAAAAGGAAAACAGTTTACATTATGTGAGTAGTATTACTTACTTTTCTTTCTTTCTTTTTTTTTTTTTTAAGTAAACTCTACACCCAACATGGGGCAGGAACTCATGATCCTGAGATCAAGAGTCCCATGTTCTATGGACTGAGCCAGCCAGGTGCCCCTACTTTAACTATTATTTTTAGAATTTTATTTATTTATTTGAGATACAGAGAGAGAGAGAGCATGAGCTTGAGGGCGGGACAGAGGGAGAGGCAGAGGGAGAAGTAGGCTCACCACTGAGCAAGGAGCCTGACCTGGGGCTCGATCCCATGACCCTGAGATCATGACCTGAGTCGAAGGCAGACGCTTAATAGACTGAGCCACCCAGGCGCCCTACTTTTATTATATTTTTAAAAAAGCAATTGAGATGAATAACTATGTGTCACAATATTCATATTTAAGTTTTAATAATTGCAGTATGTGAAATATTCGAGAATATCTTCCCGTATCATCTTTATGCAAAATAAATATTAATTTGTTAATGAAAAAGCTTTGTCAACTAGCTTAATAATTATAATACATTTCCTATCTACACAAAGAACAAAACAGAAATCTGAGATAAACTAAACATGTTTCTCTTCAATCATGACTTAAAATTCATGTTACAAATAGTATATATTTAATATAAAATGGTTTAATAAAATGATAGGATGAAATAGATAAACGTACTTAAACTACATTTTTACACAAGACTGGGTCTTGGTAGACTCCATAAGATCTTGGAGAACAGATAAATACTGCTAGACTTCCATGAAAATCATAATGTTGGATATAAAAGGGCCATAAGGAAACCACTCTATTAGTTGTATGAAGAAGTGAGATCTAAATCTCTGCTCAGGCTGCTACCACTCTATGGTTTTTGCTGCTATAAAGTTATGTTTCCCTATTATTTTCCGTACCTCCTTATTTCTGTAAACTTCCAGTTCTTTTTGTCTCTTCAGTTATATAGCTTCATAATTCCACTACACATCTCTTATGCTTTCTAATTTTACCCCCTGCATTCCTGCAGTTCTCCTATATTCTAATTTCTCCTGATGCTGACTCTATAGGTGTATCATGTCTATATCCCCAAAGAAAAGATCTGATTGGGACAGTTGTATGAGCATAGTATTGCCGATGAGAAGACTTTTTTTCCTCATACCTCGCCAACTAGAGCTCTGAGGGCAGCGTTTGTGCTTCATGGATATAGTTAGCTCAGTGGGCTTCTAATAGGATGAGGGCCCTAGGGCATGTCCTGATTGCAAGGAGAAGGGGGTGAGAGTGGGAAGAGCTGAAGAAGAAGCGCCAGTCTCATCGAGCTAGGATCAGAAATCGAAATTTGAGACTGCATGAGTGACTGGAAACTGAAATTTCTTTCCTGTAAAGGAAGGGCCCACAGAGAGAGAAGTCACAATCCACATAGGAGTCTCCTGACTCTTGAATTAAGAGTCTTGGCTGACTCTTAAATATTCATGCAAATACTCATGCATAGGAAGAAGTACTAAGGAACTTGCTGAAAAGCTAGGTAGGTAAAAAGCTAGAAAATTGCCAACAAAGATCTCAACTGCGGCGGGGTGCTCATAAGAGAAAAAGTAGAATGCAAATCCTACTAAATTAAAGTGGCTTTGTAAACACCACAGGAATTTCATAAAAAACAAAGAAGATATGGGGCACCTGGATGGCTCAGTCAGTTAAGCGTCTGACTTTGTCTCAGGTCAAGATCTCAGGGTCCTGGAATTGAGCCCACTCACAGTCTAGCCCTGGCAGCAGGGAGCCCCACCTTGAGCACTGCCTCAGGCTCCGTGCTCAGCGGGGAGTCTGCTTCTCCTCTCTTTCTCTCTCTGCCCCTCCCTCCGCTTGTGCTCTTTGTTTCTCTCTCAAATAAATAAACAAAATCTTAAAAAAAAAAAAGGATAGTTCTTGCCCTGAGATTAAAGGCCACCAATTAAAGACCACCAAGGATAATAAATATGCACCAGGACTAAAGACCATACTAAAAGTTGCAGGTCCTATCAAAGCCTCCAAAAATGCAGGATAATTAGCTAATTATTTCACTGCCTCCTACAATAAAAATAACAAAATGTCAGAGGACTATAACAGAATCTATAGAATATAACAAATTCTATAAACAGAATATAACAGAACCTAATCCTTACAACAAACGTATATTATATGCCCATGGAGATGGGCATATAATAATAATAATAATAATTTACTAGACAGAGAAGAAGGAAAACGTGATCCATAACAAGAAAAATAAGTCAATTGAAGTAGACTTGTACATGACTCAGATGTTGGAATTAACAGATGAGAATTTTAGAATACTTAAGCTAAAACTTAAAGGAAAAGACAGCCATAATGAGTGACAGATACTTTCAGCAGAGAAGCAAAAACTATTTATAAATAAAAATGGAAATTTGAAAATTTAAGGCATAGTATCTGATGTGAGAAATCCACTGAATGGGCTTAAAAGTACATTAGAGAGAGCAGGTGAAAAGGTAATTAAACCTGAAGATAAATTAATAGAAATTAACCAATCTAAATAAGAAAGTGGAATTTAAAAAATTAGAGAGCATTACTGTGATATGAATCAATATCAAATAGTCTAATAAACATGTATTTTTAGTCCAAAGAGAAGAGAGAGAGAAAGGTGTAGATACAATGTGTAAGGAAATAATGGCCAGGTTTGTTTGTTTCAAAATTGGACCTAAAATATACTCTCTGTGAACTCTAAGCAATGAAGCAAAAAAAAAAAAAAAAAAAAAAGGGAAAGAAAGAGAGAGAGAGAGAGAGACAGAGGGAAATATATGGCATAAATAAAGGAAAGAAAGAAAGAAAACTGTCTATTTAAAGACTATACAATTGTCCATAAGAAAGTCCTGGAGAATTTTTAAACAAATTATTTTATCGTTTGTACAAACAAGTCTTCCTATTAAGCTATAATAATCAATAATGTGAGGGATTGGTATAAGAGGAAACAAATCAATGGAAGAGAATAGAAGTCTAAAATTAGAGCCGATCACATACGGTCAATTTCTTTTCAACAAAGGACTCAGGTCATCTAATGGCTGAAAGAAAGTTTCTATTCTTAAATGGTGCAATAGTAAGTGGGTATTCATAAAAACAATAATCGAAGAGTTCTTAGAGAAAATACAAAAAGCAAACAAAAAACCCCCACCTAAACTAACCATTAAAAAAAGATAAACTAAACTTCAAAATTCAATATTTTTTTCAAAAGTAATCAAAAAGAAAATAAAAAGCATGCTATAGGATGGGGAACTATAATTGAAATACATATATCTGACAGTGATTTATATCCAGAATCTATAAAGAATTCCAAGTCACTTAGACAAACAACTCAATAAAAAATAAAAGCTTGAACAGGCAGTTTATTAAATCAAATGCATCAATACCCAATAAGTACATGGAATGCTGCACAACATCATCAATGTTTTGTTATTATTTGGGAAGTATTACCACAAAGAGAGAGCTCCTTGCCCACATTAGAATGGGTTAAATTAATGTTAATATCTCATTCTAATTCTTCTCCCTAGTCATCCCAAATATCTCTCCCCTGGGAAAAGAGTTGGCTACCCATGTGTACTTCTAGAAACATTTCATGCATTTGTGAACCTATAAAACATATAGTTGTTTTCCCTTTTTTAATATAAATATTAGCATACACTATACACTGTTATTTGGGTATCTCTCCATATTAGTACAGAAAAAGATTGCTCATTTTGTTTGTAACTGCATCATATTCCATTTAGGGGCTTCAGTTTAGCACTATAAAAATCCTTGAATCATATGGGTTCAAATCTTCAATACCAAAGAGTCATTTCTCTTTTATATTTCTTTGCACAAACATCAACAGATATGTACATGAACAATGATGGTAAATCAAAGGTAACAGATAATGATAAGGTACTAGATAATGTTACTATGACTATCATACTGTGTTAATCAACTAATACCCAAATATCATCTAAAAAAGCAAAAAAAAGACAACATTCCACAACTCTTAACTTTAAAACATGTATTAAATAATAAGTTTTTCTACTTGCCTTTAGTGAACTCAGAAGAAAAGAGTGTCACTGACTACGTGTTGCAGACACTTTGGATGAATGAACAATAAACAAAAACAGAGGCAAAAATTAAAGAACAGAGTACAGTTTATAGCAGAAGGTTTTGTAACTTTCAGAAAAGAGGAAAGGGATGGACACTATTATTATAAACTCTTTAGTTTGTTTTAGGATCTATTTTTTCTCTCACATACAATCTTTCAAAAGCATGTTGTTACTGTTTTGCTTTTTTTTTTTTACTTTCTCTTATCCTAACCTGACTGATGACGTGAATGAACCGGTCTTCACGCTGAAAAAATCAGTACCTCCTTAAAGCCAAATCCCCCTCAGAGTGAAAACTGATTTCATGGATGTCAGTAGCCATGAAACAACTGAAAGAATCAAACCTCCATTCAGGACCATTTGGGGCTCCTTGGCCACCATTGTTATGTGTACCATGGCTGGAATAATGTTTCTGTGAATGGAGTATGGTTTCTGTGTATTAAACTTTGAAAAACTAGGGCAAGCACACCATAATAATAATTTTTTTAAAAGTTAAGTCCTCTCCCCACTCCAGTTCTTGATTCCACTCACCCCCCTCTCCAGAAACAGCCACTGTTAAAAATCTCTTGGTTCTCTTTCCTGTATGATTCTGTTATTTTAAACAAGTGGTAGTATGCTGTCTATAATAATAAATTAATTAAAAGCATACCTGTAAAAAAATAATCTTATAAATGTATTCACATCTAATAATGTAATTTAAAATTTCAAAAGCCAAACCTCAATTGCAGAAAGTGTGTTCTTGCTTCCTGTGCAGCTCAACTGTAGTCATTATACACGATATAATACTTTCAAAAATATGAAAAAAATATGAAGGACAACACAGGTGAAAGGTTGTAATGCGTTGCTTTTGAGTTTGGAAATGAAGCCACCTGGAGGTCCTGAGCTTAAAGAGATGTCTCACCACTGGCTTTCCCCCACTGCCCCTCTACATACTGCAATGAAACTCAAGCTCACAGACCTCTCAGAGTGGCACAGGAAAGGCGGAAGTAACTTAGGCACCATTGTTCTGACCCAACACGTGGTTTGACCTATAGCAGAGCTGCTATAAAAATGTAATTCTCCTTTAACCCCTCCAAGTAAATCATCAGAAAGCTTTCCTCTACTGATTTAAACAAATTTGGTCTTTGACCTCTACAGTCAGAATTGGCCTCAACAGCTCTTTCAGATGGTTGTCCTATTGACTGTTTGATGTATGTCAACTGCCATAAAATGCAATGCTATTTCAACACAGGTTTTCAAATAATGCCACATATGTCCAAAGTCATAGTAACAGTCTCTTTATTCCAAGTACAGCGGTAGCATGAAATACTGCAGATTAATGAAATAATACACTTTGTTGTATCAGGCTTTGGTATCAAATGCCGCTGTGATTTGCGGTATTGTTCAACCAGCTGCAACACCTGTCAACATGTTTCCTACGGAACTTCAAAAGGCTTCCAACAAACGCCAAATGCTTGGAGAGGGTCTCATGTGTATAAGTAAAAATTGTTCTGGGTCTGCGATTTTTGGTATTTAACAACCAGAACAGTACAAGGTTCATAAAACAATCAGTTGCTTAATGATCTATCTGCAAACATTCAAATCTGACAATTTGAGATACCACAGAAAACCCAAGAAATTATATTTGCTCATTTTTCTGGTGGGGGGGAACCTAAACATATTGAACACTCTCTAAATAAAACCTAAACTCTAAAATTAAAGCAAGATTTCTAGTCAAACGATATTTTCACAAATTTTTTAAGCATTAAACTTTTTTCAAGGAGTTCCCACTGATTGATATATGTATGTGTAAATATGTATATTAAAATGTGTCGATATTGACACATAAATATTGTTTGTTATTATATAAATTATAGCATAAAATAATAATTAACATACTAAATATATAAAATTACATATATTTATAAATATCTAAAAATTTATATATATAAATTTGTATCTTTAAGTTGAAATGTATTTCAACATCTTTTGGTAAACAATGTTTAATAAACTGTAATACAGGAAGATATTGTATTGAATATAGTATTAGAATGTTTTGGTACTTCATATTTCAAAAAATTGTTTTATTTAATTGAGACCAACTGGCCTCATTGCTTCTTATAAACTTTGCAATATATATTCAATAAAAAGGAATAAAAATGAACAGATGTTTCTCCTTAAAGAAGGCAGACAAAGATTTCTCTTACACAATAAATCAGCTGCTAGTGGATTTCCAGGACATTGCTTCAGGCTAACTATTTAGGTATAAAACTTAAAAAAAATAAAAAAGAGTTACCTCTGTGTGGATCCAAAATTGGTAGAGAAGATTGAACTGAAGATGAACAGCATATACTGAAGGTGGTACGAAGAGGGCCAGGGGAGAGTAGAATATCTGAAAAATTGAAAATTTTAAAATTTACACATATTAATTATCAACATAAAATACACTTTTACTAATGGTTCAACATTATGAGTATAAACTTCATGAATACACCTTATTCTTTAGCAAATATACCTTATTCTGTATATTTTATTGCCACATTTGACTTTGCAACATTAATTTTCCACATGGTGTTAAAGTTACAGACATGTTGGAATTAAGTCCACCAGACTTTTAGTTCGCATTTAATATTGTCTAATTAAAATAGCATACGTGGTGTGTTATTTCCTTAATCTTGAAAATGTTGGATGTGTTTCCTGGAAGTAAAGAGGTTTTTCTTATACACACAAATACTCACTTTAAGTTAAAAAAAAAAAAAAAGGAAAAAGAAAGAAACATGTACCTTTATACCTTGACAGTTCCCAAAAACTGTTATTATGGCCTGGCATGCTTAGTAATAAAATTAAATTATAATTTAAAAAAGTAACTTCATATAAGAATATAACAAGAGGATGGAATACATTTTCTTTTTTAAATATATTTTTATGTGGTTGATTGAGAGCATGATATGTCCTAAATTTTTCAAAGTTAGTAAGGAGGAAGCTATGATACAATGCCATAGTGGTAACAAAAATTTTAAAGGTCTGTATTTCCTAACAGACGGAAATGCCTCTGCCTTGGAAAAACAACTTATGCTTAAACCACAGAAGTGGTTAGAATCAACTAATAGGCACAATCTGCTGTGTTCTCCTAATGACTTTGATCTCCAAGAGTGATTTCATGTTGTAAGAAAACATTTCATTAAATGAAACACTAAACAAACAAATAAGAATAAAAGGAATCTTTCCTCCACTTTACACTTTGGATTTTATAGAGTTAATATTTGCAAAAGACTAGATCTTTTAAAAACATTTCTTCTGAATATTAAATTTTATTTCTAAATATTGTTAAAGCCTTTGTTCTCAGGTCAGTATCATTTCAACTATGTTTCATTGTGATGATGCATTTGAAATTGGACATTTACATAAACCCATCTAGTTTTTGTTTCGAACCCTAAGTGATGAAAAATCTCAACTGTCATCACAGGCAGGATCTGTTTTATTATTTATAAATGTATTATTCAGCAATGGATTGCATTAGTAAGCAACAAAAGAATACTGGGATCTTTTTCAAGACATCCATTTTAAGTCTGGGTTCTACTACAGAATCTCTCCGTGATGTTCACAAAGTTCTTAAACTTCTCTAGGCTTTAGTTTTCTCAAATGAGTGGTGAAGGAGAAAACCATTTGAAACTTAGCCAACCTTTTGGTTCCAAAAGATCTGTGATACTATTTTGAATTTTTTTTTTAAGATTTATTTATTTATTTTAGAGAAAGAAAGAGAGCAAGCGGCGAGTGGGGGGATGAGCAGAGGAAGAGAAGCACATTCCCCACTGAGAGCAGATCATGACCTGAGCCGAAATCAAGTCAGCTGTTTACCTGACTGAGCCACCTAGGCACCCCTATTTTGATTTTTTAAAAATATATTCAAATAGCTCTCTTACAACAGGTTAATAAAAAATATTTGAAACATACATATAGCCTATGATAAAAGTATTTTAATTTAAGGAGTATTTTGGAATCTTTGAGATGTGAATAAAAATGTAAAACAACTTATCTTGGATGCTTAATAGTTTTATTTGGAAAGAGAGCGCATACCAGGTGAATATTTATATTTCATTGTAATTCCCCAAAGTGTGGAGAAATAGTCCTTTCAGATAGTAACAGCTCTTTTGGAAAAGGGGGTTCTATGCTCAACTAAGTTGTGAAGTAGTGACTTAAGCAAGTGAAATTTCTTCTGAGAACTTCTCAGTCTTTAGATGCTAATGTGAATCACAAGGGTGTTAGCCCATTGAATACTTTCCTAATGGGTTTCCGATAGGATTAGATTTCCTAAAAACAGTTTTGATAAACCAATGTCTCAAATCTTACAAATCAGTAAATATAATTAGCAGAAAACTGGAAAAATGAGCTCAGCATGAATTTCAAATAAGTAAACTTCTAGTAAGAAATAAAGATAAAGGTCAGGGAATAAAGTCACATGAACTACGTGAAAGTTAAATTCTTGTGATATATATAGTACTATAAAAAATCTAATGATACAACCAAGTTTCTAATTTCTAAAATGGAAAGCAGCTTAGTAAATGTTCGGGTCTGAAAATCCTCACTCACCTTTTCTACTTCACATCTTCACATTTCCAAATTCTTTGTAGTTTTTAAAACCAACTTAAGTGTCAGTTCCATCATAAAGCTGGAAATGGTACTACTTTGGGAGAAGAAATTTCTCCTTCCTCAAAGTTGGGTCAGGGGACATTACACCGCTTACCAAATATATCCATTTCTTCTATGCATTCAACTCATGTCATTCTAATTCCAAGGCTCTTGAACTTTAAATTTGACTGTCTTCCCTAGGTTATTTTGTTACCTTTTAATAGAGGTCATACATAACCCATTCACAAAGAAGAAAATAACCCAGACCTGTATGTGTGAAGACAGAATGAGGACAGGTCTAGAGGTGACCTTATGCTAATGGATAGAAGATGAGTGGGTTTTATTCTGCTCAAGTGAATGGAGCAGCCAGGGGTTGTGTGAAGGGGACCATCAACTAGGACATTAAGGAGAAACAAACTGAGGGTTCTAGAGGGGTGGGGGGTGGGAGGATGGGTTAGCCTGGTGATGGGTATTAAAGAGGGCACATACTGAATGGAGCACTGGGTGTTATACGCAAACAATGAATCATGGAACACTACATCAAAAACTAATGATGTACTGTATGGTGATTAACATAACATAATAAAATTTTAAAAAAGGGGATGGGAAATGTAAGTATCTCAGACTTGCTGAAAGTATTGTAGAGTGTGCTGAGAGATTGGTTTGGACTGTGAGATTCACAGACAGATCTGAGGGAGACTGTGAACCCCCTCGACATCACTGCAACAAAGTATGAGCTTCTGTGCTTGGAAGCACATGCAATTTTCTAAAGAAACCATCTATAGCTTTCATCAGAGAGTCTCTGGTGATTCTATGACTCATCACAGCCCAACAAAGCAAAAGACAAAAGATAATTTAGACTTTGGTCAAAACCAGGAGGGGAGCCTTTTAATGCCATTCTAAGGAGACTAGATTTATCCCAGGCTGTGAGAGAGCAGTTAAAAAAATTTTTTTAAAGCTTGTAAGAAATATAAAAATAGGTTTGAAATCTATCTCACTAGCCCAGTGAAAAATAGCACCCATTTATGCACAACCGTAGTCACGAAGATAAAGGAGCAGAATACATGCAAGGGATCTAAGGCTTTGGTAACTATCTAAACATAGGACATGAGAGGGACAGAGGAGTATCAGAAGACACCCAGATTTGTAGGCTTGTATGTTGGGTGATACTGTTTACTAAGAGAGCAGATAGCAGGAAGAAGAGGTTTATAAGGTTCAACCTAGGGAGTGCTTGTTGGAGTCCTTGAGGTATATCCCAAGGAAGCTGTTGAATAAGCAAATATGTTGTGCAAATATCAACTGAACTGAAAAATGACACTGAATTTGTAGGTTTGTATGAGCGGAGCAGTAGGCCTGAAATCCAGATTTCACTAAGTTTAAAAATCACTCAAAAGAGGTATTGAAATAGAGGTAGGGATTACTTACTTCTCTTTCTGTAAGAACAAGGAAGGAGAGAGCTGGGGGTTTTCCTTCAATAGAACATATGGATGGGGGAGATTTCATGTTTTTTTTTTTTAATGTGAGAGATATGAATATATTTTTAGTATATTCAGAAAGAGCCAGTTAAGAGGAAGAGGGACAGATGTTAAGAGTAGCTGGTCAGACAAAGTCCAAGGCAGGAACTAAGACAGCAGCAATGTCACCAATTTAAGGATAAGACCTTTAGAAAAGAGGTGAACAATTTCTATAAAACTAGAGACAAGAAAGTGTGTGCACTTGTGACTTCACAAATCTTAATGCATATATCTGAAAAGAAAAGTAAAGAGGGAAAACCAGAAAAACTCACATTCTCTGTGAAGTTTTTAAATATGTTCATTGGCTGAAAGCAAGAAGCATGAGTGGAGAAGAGCCCTAGAGACTGCAGAATTCTGGAAGGTCTTCTCCCAGGAAGGGAGGACGGTGTGGTGAGCAGCACTGACCCCTCAGCTCCATCTGGAAGCCCTACATGGAGCGGCAACAAGATGCTTGCTGGTGCTGCAGGGCACCTGTGGAGTTCAGCAAGCTGGGTGTGGGAATGAAGTAGGTGGGTGACTGAATTCAAGCACAGCTTGGGGATTTCAGGGCAGATGCAACAGAAGGAGGCAGACTTTTCCAGAGTCAAAGAAATGATGCACTTCAGGTTGGATGAAGTAGGAGATAAAGCCGTGAGGCATGACAAACTGGGAGGAAAAGCAGGGATCGAGAGAGGAGAGACGTCCACAAGTAAGCTACAAAGCAAACTGGTTCAAGTTAGGTGTCTAATTACTTTGAATGAAATGGGAAAATAAAATTTAGCTCCAGGATTCATGTCTATCTTATTTTAATAAAATAGTTGAGCTTTACTAATATCTGTACTTGTATGATTCTCATTTATTTTTATAATGCTTTAGAGAAAAAAAAATCCTTCATAATTGAGGAAATAAGACTGAATAATCAAGTACACCATCCCACATTCCTAAAATCTACATAATCTATCACAACACAGAACCGGATCTTGTGAACACAGATAGCTACAGATCTCTATCCTTAAAACACATCTACTTAAATTGTATGTTTGGATCAAGCACCTTAAGAACAGAGCACATGTCCTATTTCTCTTTATATCCCCAACCTTTGCCACCACGACCAGTTCTGCCAATCAAGACTTTATATGGAAAACAAAAAAAGAATGGATGCACATCTCAAAGTAAGAACAATTACATGTAAAGAGAGTTGAATATTTTAGCCACTTTTACATTTAAAGTAGCAATAAGATAATGCTGTCTTATGTAGAACTCTTCATTATGAGTCTTCTTATTTATCCTTCATCATAAAAACTACAAATGACTATCAAATTTCTGTAAAATGAAACATTAAATATCAGAGAAAAATTTTATTTTACCAAATTTTAAACTGACTTTGGTACACTACAGAATAATTCTATTTTCCCGATGCATGCTAGAATCAAGGCTCAAACTGGTCAAGATACAAACAAGCAAAGGGCTTCATTTATTTAATATGTGGACCTGAACTTTGTCTTATATGCTGTCTTTGAATGGTGGTTGAGGGTGGCAAGGGACGCCTTGGAGTTCTGAAGCAAAGTCCTGAGAGATGTTTTGTTTCTTTACTGCATAGGGGGCTCAGGGCATGCTTTCCATCTGTGACATAAGAGTTATGAGAATTTTATCCCTAATGTATTCGACTGCAGTACATCAAAGTTGTTAGTTTCTGTGTCTTTGTTTGTTCACATTTGTCTTTATATAATTCCAACTCCCACATATTGAAAAATAGTCTTTGCTTATATAGTTTGGCAGAAAGTACGATGCAATAAAAAATTTGAGATTTCACTAAGTTTCCTCTGCAGTCTTATATGTAATATAAAAACAATATTACACATGTGAGTCATACTTGATATAGTTCAAAGAATTTCCACACTCATCATTTAAGGTAACTTTCAAAATAACAATAGAAGAAGGCAGAGCAAATATTAATTACCCCATTTCATGTAAAAAATCACTGAGATGCAAACATTAATCAGTTGATTCAGAGTGGCAAAGCTCGTTAATAACTGAGCTCTCTGGGATTCAGACTTCCTTATTTCTGATAAATTGTTCTCTCGTGTTTCTTAAATGTAATCAGTATGTAATTTTAAATGATTACTCTCAAAAATAATATCACTGTATATTTACAGGTTCCCTAGCTTGTGGTTAAGAAAAGTTTTCATACATTGACATTATAACTATATTTCTTTCCTCTGATGGTGGATAAAATTTACCTCTTTTTAGATCACTAATACACTATAAACGTATTTTATAAATTCTTATAATATTGATTATAACACTAACCTAAAAAAACAGAACAATTTTAAGGACTGAGATATACTACAGAGCTAAAAATAAATTACCCAATCTAGTCATTTAAACTAAGTACATTTATCATTAACTTACTATGCTTTTAAGAGAAATACTCAGCTCATTAAATGTAGAGATTACTCTTTCCCATTCTATAGCTTCATATATGAAACAAATATGCCAAATATATTTTATTCAAAAAGGTAAATAAGTTACTTACCTATGCTCTAATTTTTGGAGATATTTTAAATAAAAAATATTCAAAGGAATGACAGATTTAAATTATTTCACACACTGGACTTAGCTAGTTAACATAGCAGAATGTTTGACACCCATAATGTCAAATATATGACATCCATAAAACTTTAAAATTTCTTTATTTATGTACTATACACATTTATTAAGCACTGACTGCATCAGGCACTTTAGGGATCTAGTGAAAAATACCTTTTAAAGTTTACAGGCTGGCATGAAAAGCAATAATGCAAATAATAAATACTATAATAGAGATATGCAAGGGTTCTATGAGACCAAAAAAAAAGGAACCCAGGCAAAGTTAGAAATCATCTGTAGAGAGTAATGAATTGAGTCTTGAAGGATATAACAATCAGAGGTAAAGGAGCAATAATTTTCCTGGCAGAGGTAACTGGATGTGCAATGACTACCAAGACATTATGACATGGTAGATTTAGAGAACTGAAAATTAATTGTTAATTGAAAATGAGGTGACATTGGGGGATTGTGGAAGATGAGACTGGGGACAAAGTGGGGCCAGGTTTTGACTACCTCTGCATGTGGTATGGAGTCTATGAAATTCCCTTCTCAAAGCTATAGAGCAATTCAGCTTTTTCAGATCCAGCATTCTGGAAAGGAAACAGTGGGTGATGGGTTGAGGGATTAAGAATGGAAAAATAAAGAGTTACTTTAGAACCAATTTAAAATAGTACTGGCTGGGGGCACCTGAGTGACTCAGTCAGCTAAGTGTCTGACTCTCGGTTTTGGCTCAGGAGATGATCTCAGGGTCTTGGGATGGAGCCCTGCATGGGGCTCAAGGCTCGGTGCAGAGTCGGCTTGGGATCTCTATCTCCTCTCCCTCATACCTTCCCCCGGCTCATGCTCTTGCAATCACTCAATAAATAAAATCTTTAAACAAATAAAATAGTACTGGCTGAATCATTGTTCTCTAGGATGCTTCAGACGTCTCAGGAATCAATGAATATTGCTGCTAGTTCTAAGGGGTTTTGTTTGGTTGGTTTTTGATTTTCTAGAGTTATATCATCCACAGTGACTCTGGGAAAATGTAGGTATGTACATATAGTTGTATTTTTTAATAAATATTTTTATAATGGTTTTATATTTGTAAAAGAGTTGCAAAGATAGTACCAAGTAGGTACATACTCTCCACCCAGTATCTCGTTAACATTTTATTGTGCTGAATTGCCACAACTAAGAAACAAATTGGTACATTACTATTAACTAAACTCCACACCTCATTTAGATTTCACTAGTTTTTAACCCCCTAATGTTCTTTTTCTGTTTTAGGATCCCACCCAGGATGGGTTTTATTACATAGTCTTTACATCTTATAAACTCTTCTCATCTGTGACAGTTTCTCAGATGTCACTTGTATTTCATTTTATACTTTTGAGGAGTACTAGGTTAGGTATTTTGTAGAATGCCCCTCAGTTTGGGTTTGACAATTGTCTTTTCTGATGGTTAAAGCCTGGGGCTATGGGTTTTGGTGATAGATACCACTGGGGTGAAGGGTCATTTAATAGGACATTATGATCACATCTTATCAAAGGGTATATGCTATCAACAAGATACCACTGTTAATGTTAACTTTATCTGAGATTGTATTTGCCAAGTTTCTCCATTCCAAAGTTACCTCCCACCCTTACCTCACCCTTTGTCTCTTGACTTTTGTTTTTGTTTTGTTTGTTTTTATCTGAATATAGTTGACACACAATGTTCCATTAGTTTCAAGTATAAAACTTACTGATTTGACAAGTTTATACATTATGTTATGCTCGCCACAAGTGCAGTTACCGTTTGTCCCATTACATGCTATTACCCCTATACATCCTCTATTCTTTGTACAGGAGTTACTCAGTACAGTCTACAATCAAAGGGCTGGGTAAGGGGTGCATTAAGCACCATTTTCCAGGGGTGGGGAAGTATCTACATATGTTATCTATAATTCTTTTGGAATTCTTTAAAGGAATTTATCTCCCATATATTTGTCTCCATTTGTTTAGTTATTCAATCATTTATATCGGTATGGACTGATTTCAAAGATATTTATTTTATGCTTTGGATTATAACGGCACACTGTGTTATATATTTTGTTTTTCATGTTGTTCCAGATTTTGGTCATTGGGAGTTCCTTCAAGTTGGATCCTGTAACCTTTTGACATATCCCTTTCTATTATTTTCTAGCACTTCTCTAGCTAGGCTTTGAATATAAACTGTAGCATTCAGGTATTTTATCTGAATAAAGCTGGAAGAAAATGAAATGTTAATCTTGACACTGTTATATATAACATAATATTCACAGATCTAGACACACTTTATTATTTGGAGAGACTATCATGTTTAAGTCATTATATCAATTAAGATATTTAGTAAATGATGGAAGTAACACACAAAACCACCTAATTCAATGTATAGTAAATAAAGCTCACTTAAAATGGTACTCCATCCATTGTAGTTCTTTTTGGATGAGTAATGTTAAAACTAAGGTTAAAACCGGCTTTAAAAAACTGCAAAAAGTTTGGTTAGAGATTCTCGAAAGCTGAAATCTTATGTTTAACTACTTAAAATGACAGGTCTGCCACCCTAATTTTCATAGTAATATCAAAGAAAAACACTCTGAGATTAATTTTGCTTCTCATTATACAAGTTAATTTTCTTTTCAAAGACATGTATTATTTGTTAGCTAACAAACTACCAAGTTATACACCTTACCTATCAGCACTAATGAAAAGAATCTTTAAGAAGACTCAAAGAAAAACCTGATGATGGTCTTTGATTTTAATGTCTAGAAAGACCAACTATCACAGACACTTTATCTACGCCATCTTCTAACAAACCTACAAATGCTAGACAAGAATCCAGGTGGATTCACAATCTCTACCTTTCATTCCCCACACTGCAAATCCTCCCCACCCCCGCTCATTCCACTACCCCAAATTAACAGCTTCTGATGCATTCCCAATGCTCATTTCCTTACTCAGCATATTTTGTGTCGTTGGCAAGATGATATGAGGTTGTAAAAGGGATTTATACTGGCAATAAAGAGGTGTGAACCTGCATTTTACTTAGGTTTTCGCTAATCTGTAACTGAGTGTATTGACTTAATAGGGGGAATGGCACAAATGAAACCAGGATAAAGATCACCATAAACTTGAAGTCAGATGTTGGACTCAAATTCCAACCAGCAATATTCAATACTGTATGATGTAGCAGGCTCCTCTGAGATTGATTTTGTAGCTTTTAAACGGATGATTTAAATATATTGTCTCCCAGATTTCTTCTAGTTCTGAAGTCTATGATGCTCTGACAAAAGTTTTTGTTTGATAATTCCTCAGACAACCAATTCACTCACTGCATTTGATTTTCCTGAGCAACTTCAGATACAGCTCCATCTTTTCTTGGAGACTTTCTCCCCCAAAATGTAAGCACTGGAGGCTTGAGTTATCTTTATGCAAAGTTATCTTTATAACTCAGGAAAGAATAAAGATTTTTGAGGTTATTATTTCAATCAGTCACATATTGAAGCCCACTTTGTACAAGGATAATAAAAGTTTGTATTAATGAAGCTATTTCTTAAGAAGGAAGGATAGTCAGTATACCTCCCCTCCATCAGGGGCCTGTTGCCTTTACTCACTAGAGCTCTAGACCAGTCTTGAGCTAGGCAACTGTGAAAGAGGTAGTATTTTCTTCACATCAAATCATCCAGAGTTCCAGCACAAGCTATAAGAAGATGAAATATATATAATATAATAGAAATTCTTTTGTTTCCACCTATGTTTCTTAGAGCATGTTGTGGATTGAATTGTGTCCCCCCAAAATTCATGTGTTGACATCCTGTCCCCTAATACCACAGAATGTGACCTTATTTGGAAATAGAGTCCTTATAGATGTAATTAAATTAAGATGTGCTCATAATGGAGTAGGGTGGGCTTAATCCAAAAGGACTGATGTCCTTATATATAAAAAAGAGAAATTTGTACATAGACACGGGGAGATCACCATGTGAAGACCAGCATTATGCTCCTAAAAGCCAAGGAACTATCAGAAACTAAAAATTTTAGAGACAGGACTAGAACAGTTCCTACCCTAGAGTCTTCAGGGGGGACCATGGCCCTGATGACACCTTAATTTCAGACTTCTGGCCTCCAGAAGTATGAGACAACACAATTCTGTTGTTCTAAGCTACCCAGTTTGTGATACTTTGTCATGGCAGCCCTAGGAAATTAACACAAGCTGTAACACAGGGGTGTAGTATGGGGGGTGGTGGGGTGGATTTCTTTTTATATCTCTTTCAGCAAATGTATTTGTACCATCACTGGCTTATAGATTTGTTTTGCCTATGCTGCTGTTTGGGTTACAACACCTGCCAATATATGCATTTTTATAGGTTATGAGGCACCTGGTTTCAAATATGGGGTTTTGTCACTTTCTAGCTGTGTAATTAACCTCACTGATTTTCAGTCCCCTGATAATAGTAACACTTGATCTAACACAGTAATGTAAGTGAAAAACAATGTAGAGACAAATGCAGAGTATATAGTGTGAAGGATAAGATCCGGGACCCTGCAGCCAGGTTGAATGATTTCAAATTCAACTCCTCCCTTTACTAGTTCTGTGACTGAACTATAAACTCAGTTCCATCATTTTAAAATAAGAGTGATAATAGTACCTGTGTCTTAAAGTTGCCATGAAGATCAAATAAGTTAATGCATAAAGTGGTCTTAGAAGATTGTCTGGCACACAGAAAGTATTCAATAAATGATATCTAAAAGTGCCTTGTAAACTATAAAGGACCATACAAAAGTTAGATCATTATAATTTATAATAGCACTTACACATCGATAACTCTTTCTTTTTCTTTTAAAGTAATCTCTACACCCAATGAGTGCTCGAACCCATGACCCCCAAATCGAGAGTCAGATGCTCTATGGACTGAGCCAGCCAGATGCCCCGATAACGCTGACCTTCTAGCTCAATATGCCTCTTTGCAGCAGTAGTTTGGATAGCTATGGAGATCTAAAGAGTGACAATCAGAAATGAGGGCTATTACCAAGTGGGTCAGGTTTGCCCAGTGAATCAGAAGAAACTTCAAACTACAGACTATTTCTGGTTTTCATTAGTCTGCTCATTTCCTAGGGTAAAAATATTTTAGAGCCAAAATTTTTATTGAGCATCATATTAACTGCTCTAATATGTAAATGAAAAGCAAGGAATTTAAGTAGATTTCACTTGGGCATGCAGAAATGGGAATCGAATTTTTAAAAACTGCTTCTAAAAGTTTAAATGAAATCTTTGTTTGCATATATTTGAACTGAGACACATTGTCTACATATCACTTTCATTAGTTATAGTAAATAAAAAAAAATAGCCAATCATCTCTCACCTTGCTTTATACCTCAAGGTGAAGTTGTTTTTTGTTGTTTTGCTTTGCTTTGTTTTATCAAATAAAAGACTACCATTACAAAACATCACTTGCTTCATATGTGTCTTGCCTTATAGAAGGAGGAAAAGCCTCTTACTAAAACATTTTCTTTAGTTTACTTAGAGGAAATAGAAACAAATGAGACTTCAAAAAATGTATTATATTATCACATTTATCCAATTTTATACAACTTACCCAGGAAGTATATACTTGCAAAATAGATTGTCTCAGTGCTGTGGATAAGTTATAGTCTTCAGAACTGTGGTGGGTTTGGTGTCCAGCCCACATGATATTAACCTCTGCAAAACACATAATTTGAAATGAGCCGTGAGAATAAGAACAAAGCAACTTCCATTTTCACTTATGTATGCTGCTCTTGTTAACTGAGGAAAAAAAATCTGGAACATCTCTGAAAAACCTAGCCAATATAATTATAATTAAAATAAGCTGCTTCAAATGACTTTTGGAAACAGCGAGGGTATAAATTACAAATAAGAAAACTGAAACATAGCGAATAAGTATATATAGTGTATATGATATAATTAAATGCCTCCAGCAAGCTAAAATGACTTCCAAAATTTATACTTGCTAATGTATTATTATAATATGACAAATCATAAAAGCTGTCAATGTTGTAATAATACAGTCAATGGATAGTGATGATTTTTCAGTATGTGATAATATATTTATAATTAAAGAAGAATAATGTGATGGGAGAAATTGGTACATAAATTTTGGAATGAAATATTACATAAAATTCCTTCCTGATGGCTTTTTAAGAAGTCTAAAAAGCTGTCTATTGGAATAAAAGGCAAAGCAGAGTAATATTTGGTTCTAAGACTTAACATTTCATTTTTTAGATTTTATTTATTTATTTGACAGAGAGAGAGACAGCAAGAGCAGGAACACAAGCAGGGGGAGTGGGAGAGGAAGAAGCAGGCCTCCCGCCAAGCAGGGAACCTGATGCGGGGCTCGATCCCAGGACCCCGGGATCATGACCTGAGCCAAAGGCAAACACTTAATGACTGAGCCACCCAGGTGCCCCAACATTTCATTTTTATTTACAGAAATATATTAGCTAATACATACAGCTCTTCCTGTACCTTACCCAAACACTACCATTTCTAAAATTCTCCCACATAATTGCTGAAATGTAAGTTGTTTATTTTCATCAAGTATTATGCAGATTACCCACATATTGCCTTGCAATTCATTTACATCCCAAAGGGATAGTTGTTTGTTTTTTCTACAATATGCCACTATAATGACCTCCTAAGTAGATAGAACAAGCCCACATTTTTCATTCTGTGAATATTTTTTTCTTATCAGAATTACAGATACCACACTATAGTCTATTCAGCTAAAAGAAAGTATGCTCTTAGCTAAACTAACTATAATTCCGTTCTTTGCTACAAATATAGGAGATAGAATTAACTGTGTGGTATGATCACTGTTTCCATGGCAGCACAGATTAGAAATCAAATCTTTTATTCTTGTATGCATGTGGAATGAACAGTGACCCTAAGAGTGGAAATACTGGATGGGTTACTGATCTTTTTTTTTTTTTTTAGAGAGAGTGTGGATACAGGTGCACATGAGTTGGGGGAGGGAGGGAAGAGAGAAAGACTCTTAAACATGCTCCACATCCAGCATGGAGCCTAACTCGGGGCTCCATCTAATGACCCTGAGATCATGACCTGAACCGAAATCAAGAGTAAGGCACTTAACAAACTGAGCTACACAGGTGCCCTGGATATTGGTCTTTACAGTTGCCATATACTAGTAGACAAAATACCTAGCACTTGGCAGAATAAAATTTGTTAAGAGGATTTTATGAAAATTATGGAGATATAAACATATAAATATATAAATGTATATAGATAGAAAAATAAACAAATAAATAAATTCCCTCCCCCACCAATCTGGGTGCCTTCTCTGCCATTCATTTAGGAAATGAAAAACTCTCTGGACAATCTATGTAGGGAGTTACCGAACAAAATATGCATAAGAATTTTGGTAAATAAATGATAGCTCAGATATAAGAAGGACTTATGTGAAAATGGAAAGATTATGAACAGAATTATGAATAGAGGGCCCATCAGAAGTCATTATTATTAAAGTTATATATTTTCAGAGGAGACAAGTATTTTCATAAGCCATAAGTTTATATGTAACAGATCCTAATTGGTTGACATTTTAATCATTCCTTGTAATGAACCTTTATTTTTACCCAAGCAATTAAGGAAATTGCTCTTATACAAATGAAAACTACTTGACCATAATGACTTCTAACTTCCCAGGTATAATCCTTGAAATAACCTAGAACCTTAATCTCTGGTTTATTGGCTAGTTTATACAGCTACAAATAAGAGATAAACCAAGAATCCTGTGGCACTATTGTGTGAAAGTTTATTAAGAGGTAATAAACTTGGTGAATCTCATAAGTCTTTTAAAACTCCTTACAGAGTGAGACCCTGAAATAATCCAAACACCATTTTCTCTTTAAAATATACCCATTATTAAACATTTCAGAACCTATTATTTACAAACTTCATTACAAAAAAAAAATCGTTGTCCATTTTGTTGGACTTTTCAGGATTTGCTTTAAAAACTCATCATAATGTATTCATGTTATGAGTTCAGAAGGGGATGAGCTAATCAGATGAGGTCCAATTAGAGAGTAATAACATATTTAAATTACTTCCTATAACTTCCACAGAAGCTAAATGGGGGAACAAAGAATCCACAAAGGTGGAGGTTAAAGACCTATCTCTTTAGTTGTTTTAAAAGCATTTACTTCCTATCACAAACTGTGTGTAACACAAGCCTTTGTTCAATGAAGTACAGCTGTATAAACAGGGTACAGTAACTGGATCCTACTGCCTTACCTCTGTCACTTTTCAGAACAAGGAAAAACAAGAAAAAATATAAGATTTTTTTCCACAGTTTATGCACCTTACTTGAAGTAAATCATTCTCAAAGTGGTTATACAACCGCATTTTATAGAAAATTGTTTCAATAGTTCTTTTGTAAACAAAATGAAAAATTAATAGTGCATTTACAAATATGTTCATTTCCCCTAATATATGAATTTCATTATCTGTTCTAAGGAATAAAAACAAATATTAGAGAGGAAGAAATGGTTTTTTAAGAATAAACATCTTTTTATCAAAGAACTAATGTAATTATAAGTTGTAGTCTGTAACAATTTTATTTTCCTACAAGAGAATTACTGATTATATAAGCATATGGTATGTTATTATGGCTTTTCAATGATATAGTTAGAAACATTTATGCTGTTTTCCAGTGTTAAAATAAAGATTTGTATAAATATATTTTACTAATACATTGACCAATCATTCAATTTGGCCAAAATTTAATGTAATATGTGTGTTTGTGCCTATGTTATATTTTTGAGTTTGTTAACTTTTTCTATTTTTTTAAATTAAAGTATGACTTACATACAGTGAAATTCATCCCTTTTTTGTACTTGGTAATATGAGTTAATCAAGATACAGGAAAGTTTTGACCAACCCCCAAAATTCCTCATGGCACTTCATGGTCAGGGCAAGTAGACTCTAACATGGCTCCCTGATCAGACGATGCGATTCTGGACTTGGAACTGATAATGTCATGGGATGAAACTCTTGGGATCTTGGGAGAGGTGAGGGTGTTCTGAAGTAGGAGAAAAATGAATCCCTGGGATCCAGAGGAGTCCTATGGAAGTGGCTTCTAAGACGGCCCCCAGTGATTCCGTGCCCTTGTAGGATGTTCATCTCTTGCATAATCCCTCCCCTTGATTTTGGGCTGGATTTAAGAATTCCCTTCTAATGAATATAATTTTGGGCAAGGTAATGGGATCTCACTTCTGACATTAGGTTATACAAAGACAGAGGCTTATGTCTTGGGTACTCTCTCTCATACTCTCAAATGCTCTGTCTGAGGAAAGTCATCCACCATGTTGTGAACTGCCTTTTGGAAAAACATATATGTTAAGGAATTAGGAGAGGCCTCAAGCTAACCAGTGAGGAACTAAGCACCTCAGCTCAAACTCCACAAGGAACTGAATCCTGCCAATAATCATGTAAGTGAATTTGGAAGCAGATCTACCCCCAGCTGATCCTTCATATAACACTGCAGCCAGTAGGCAGCTTAACTGCTTAACTACAACCTCTTGAAAGATCTTGAGCCAGGAGCCCTCAACTAAGCTGTGCCCAGATTCCAGACCCACAGAGACTGTGAGATAAGCCATGAATGTGTCAGAAAGAAACAGATAATACAGTAGTCAATTCCCCTTGGCCTCATTCTCCCGGTCTCTTACAACCACTGATTTGAATTCTTTCCTATAGTTTTGCCCTTTTGAGAATGTCATACAAATGAATTACATAGTATTTAGCCTTTTGAGTCTGGTTTCTTTCACTTAGCATAATGCATTACAGATTTCTCCATTTTGCTGTATTTATCAGTAGTTTATTCCTTTTTCTTGCTGAGTAGTATTCCGTTTTTATTGTCAAATCATACTTTGTGTTTTGTTTTTATTCATTTAGTAATTGAAGAACAGCTTAGTTGCTTCCAGTTCAGGGAAATTACAAATAAAGAACCTATAAACATTCTCATACAGTTATTCTCTTATCATAAGTTTCATTTCACTTGGGCAAACACCTAGGAGTGAGATTACTGAGCTGTATATATTTACATTTACCTTGTAAAGAAACCGTCCAACCATTTTCCAAAGTGGCTGTGACTGTCTGTACTACCACCAGGAGCGTATGAGAGTTACATTTGCTCCATATCTCTGGCAACACTTGGCATTATTAGTTTTATTTTTAATTCATTTATTTCATAGCATTCTAATAGCTATGTAATTATATCACATTGAAGTTTTAATTTTCATTGACATATGGCTAATGACTATGATTATCCTTCCATGTGGTTATTTGCCATCTGTTGCCATCTGTATATCTTCTTTGAACTCTCTTTTCAAAATTGTGCCCATATTTTAGTTGAGTTGTTTTCTTATTATTGAGCTTTCAGAAATCTCATATATTCTTCATACAAGTCCTTCATTAACTATGTGATTTGCAAACATTTTCTCTTATGCTATGGCTTGACTCCATTTTTTTAACAGTGTCTTATGAAGAACAAAAGTTTCAATTTTGATGAAACTCAATATAAATACTTGAGAGTGTTATAAAAAACATTTTTAGCATATATAACAAAGAACAGAGGTTACTTTGGAGAAAGTTTTCAGCATGATGAGAAATTTGTGTCTAGAAGCTAACGGAGTCTATGTGTGTTATACATTTAAATTGTATCTAAATAAGTCTCTTGTCTAAATAAGTGTCTTGTCACCTATGGATGCAGAGAATAACCCTGTAGGTTAATCTGAGACATAAGCATAGGTCTATTAGAAATTTTCAGAGATAGAGGATAGCTATTTAATCTTCATTAGTGGACAGGCCAGAAAGTCTTGGGGCATCCTTGGGGGGTGATGATGTTATCTTCACTTATAATTTGGAAAGCCCTCAAGTTATGAAGGCAGAAATGTAACCGGCGTTTTGTAAAATGTTAGTGATGCTTGGAACCAATAAAGGGGTGATAGTAACAATTTATGCAACATTTAGCATATTGTGTTGATTGTGGAACATGAGAACTGCAAACAGTCTTGTGGAATTCCTTAGTTTAAATTTTTGATTTTATAAATAATAAAAATAAAATAGAAAGGGTGAAGGGAAAAATTGTTTCACTAAAGAAGAGAAAGGATCCTTCCCCCCTTCAGCAATGATTTACTTAATATATTCACACCCTTCTTGGATTTTTTTTTTTCTCCTTCAGAAATGGTAATAACTGGGTCCAAGTATTTTCTGGGCCTCAGATGATAATTTCCAATAAGTAAAGGACATTTCAGGAGTTCAAAATGCACTCTCAAAAGATGATGTTGGATAGGGACAACTGCCTATCCCCTTTAACAAGAAATCTAACACTATAAAACACTGACCTTTTCCACTTTTAAAATGAAAACAATTGTTACCTTGAATCTGAATACACGAGACATAAGTGAAACCTTTAAAAGTTTGATCTCTTCCCAACAGATAAACATGATTGATAAATGATTTCAAGAAATTTTTTGAGCTAAGAAAATAGTTAGAAGCAAACTCAAGCTATTAAACTAAAGTCTAATGAAAATATAATAGCTAGTGAATAACAATGAACATGACCTCAGTTACTTTCCTAGTCTCCACTCTCCACTGAATTAATTACCAACATCATCAATTTTATGAACACAACTTCATGCTCTTCCTATAGCAGCAAATGAAATTGTGATGATAAAATTGATGAAAATACCAATTCATTCAATGAGACTGATATTCTTTGTTGTATTTTATTCTAATCTGTCCTTTGCCCACTTAGTACCAAAACACAAATTATTAAGTATATCTAAAAATGTCCAATCAATGAGAATAAAACTGACAAGTTGGCTGGACCGCCACATTTTTGTTCAACATGTTTTGCATATATCCAGATGTTCAGCATCACAGAAACTGTTCATATGTAGAACTGACCAAATTTTTCTCTTCTTATCTGAATGTTTGGCAACATGTAGATATTAAATAATTTCTTTAGAAGAGGTAACATGATGGCACTAAAACTGTCACAAACACTAAATAGTCACTCTAATCTTTCTAGGAATTGACACATTAATACTTCTTAAAAAATGTATATTCAAATGGAAGCTTTTAAATTCTATCATGTAGAGTTTTAGAATGAGAGTTCTCCATTTATATGTTTATATTCTTTTAAAATTTAAACCAAGCAAAAAAGAAGCAGATACAGCTTTTCAGTATGAAGTAAAAAAAAAAAAAGAAAAAAAAACCCCAAGCATTTACATTATTTTTCCAATCCAAACTTCTGTTTCTATACAATGCATAAGCAAAATATAATGTAATGCTTATTATTGAGTTATTTGAACAAAATGGTAAAATTATTTAAAATCATATTGATGTTATCACCACCTACCACATTCACTTGCATATATTACAAATAAGAAATGCAATTTTAAAATTTTAGAATTTTGATACGTCCACATTTGTGTCAGTTGTATTCTTTTAAATCCTTTCGGGAAAGTCTTAAGAATTAAGATTAAATTTAATAAGATTACATTTTAATTGTAGATTTTTAAAAATACTTATTTAGCACTAATTTATTAAATCTCTACTACATACAAATATTTGTTTAGGTATTCTAATAGATAAAAGCACAAAATAGAAAAAAAATCTTTCAAAGAACCTGAAACCAAATAGAAATTTTTAAAAAAGATATAGAGGGTGCCTGGGTGGCTCAGTTGGTTAAGCGACTGCCTTCGGCTCAGGTCATGATCCTGGAGTCCCGGGATCGAGTCCCACATTGGGCTCCCTGCTCAGCAGGGAGTCTGCTTCTCCCTCTGACCCTCTTCCCTCTCGTGCTCTCTATCTCTCATTCTCTCTCTCTCAAATAAATAAATAAAATCTTAAAAAAAAAAGATATAGAAAGGATTGACTGGTCCAGGAAAGTCTTACATACCTTAAAATAAATATAATTCTGTGTAAATTGCACATGTTCTGCATCACTTTGTAGTTGAAGTTTTACAAAACCTTTTTAAAGATTATACAGGGCTTTTGTAGAATGTAAGAAGACATTACCTTCCCTCTGTTTGAGTGACTAACCACTTTCCTACCTTCTTTTATTTTCTGTTCTCAAAATGCCCCAGGAAATAAGATTGCACAGTATCTCATGCAATTCAACTTTTGATCATTGCCTACTCAACTCAATAGTTTGAATTGTCATAAAAGTCCCTTCCTGTTTTTACTCAAAGATGAGCTTGAGTAATAATATTTATAATACAAATACAAATAGTATTAACAGCAATGATTATAAGCACATAAAAGTGCTTAGCATGTACCAGGCAAAATTTAAACACTTTACATATACGAATTCATATGTTACAGCTACACTAGAAGATAGATAGGTAATTGTATGGTTTCCACTTTATAGATGAGGCAATGGAGACACAAGGGGATCTAATAATTTGCCTAAGGTAAGTAATGATCGCTATTCTTATTAATTAATTATTAGTTATTAGTTGCAGAAACTATATTTTCTACCCCCACTACCCCTCGGGATGAGGTAAAGAACAGCTGTGCCTCCTCCACTCTCTCTGTTCCCCTTCAACTGCAAACAATATACAGAATATTCAGCAGAGGATGTTGGTACCCTGGGCTATGTATGCAAAGACAAAGGAAAGATGGGAGGATCTTGGATGTCCATGATAGCATGGAGTAGGGTGCCCCCACTCACCCATATTTAACAAAGATGAGAGAGAGAAATCAATCTTTATTGCATTAAGTCACTGGAATTTGTTATAACTCAGTGAACTAACTCCACTATACCCTCACTAGTAATTTTTGCTCTCAATACAAATGAATGTGATGTGGTCATCACCAATGCCATTGACCTTACTACAAAGCTATGTTCTCCAGTACTCAGTTCTTCCTACAGACTCACTTCTATAGGGAAAGCATTTCATAGTATACTGAACAAACTGGTACCTATGTTTCTAAATGCAACTTCCAACTAGCATAGCTCAAGGTAATATATTTTATTATCGCTAAACTTCTGAAATGACTGCTTAAAAGAGATGGTTATAGGAAATCCAGAACATATTGTGTGGCTTTTTCCTCTCTTTCCTCTGCCACCTGGAGTCATCCCTAACATCATTTTGATGACTTGACGGTCCATTCCATTCCAAGGTTATATGCAAGGTTGTCCGAAAGTAATGCTATAAATAAAACAGTTTGATTTCAATGTACCCTTTTCTTTCTCTAAGCTGCATCATTCTCCATGTATTCCTCTACTCCTTGTCGGTTTGTGTGTAGATATTGGTCAAGACTAAGTAACCACCTAGATTTCTTTCAGTTCAAATTTATATTTCCCTGGCCCTAGGCCATGGGCTGGGTAATGTGTTATAGAATCCTGATTTATATCACTGCTGATGCATGGAAAGAGCTCTTCCTCACTCAGTAGAAAACATATCATTGAACTAACATATTCTTAAGTGGCATGCATACTGAAATTTCCAGAAATATAAAATGCCAATGAAGAGAAATTTTTGGTTAAGAGAGATTCCGTACCTTCCAACCTATGTGGAAAATTAGCCATGTCCATAAGGAAACTATCCCTATCTGAAAAAGTTGGCAGAATTAGGTAAAATCCTTTGAAATAAAAGCTAACAGTATTACATTTCAAAATAATTACAAATTTGACAATGTTTATGTCTCATGAAAAATTACTTATCTATTGAATAAAACCAAATTCTAATGCCCGAGGGTCCTGGTTGTCAGCAGCCACTTTAATGTCATGACTTGGGTTTTGGTGAAGCTAGTGACTTTAATATGAGATTCTTAAAATTTATTCAGATTCTAAGAAAGTCACACACTTTCATAGATTAAAAGCAAGAAATTTTCCAGATATTTAATGACATATACTTGGCATTCATAATACCCCAACTAGCACAATCAGGGGGCAGAAATCATGGGAGAAGAGCTCTCTTTATGTCAATAGAGTTAGCTAGGATTGGCAAGCTCTCTGTGACACTTCTGTGCAGCATGCTTGCTGCATGTGGTGAGACACAATGAACTTCGGCTGTATTATGTTTAGAACAATTATTTATATAATTTGTCTCTGCAAGTCACAGAATCTAAGAACAAATAACCTCCAAAGTTTAAAAAGAGAGCAACATAAGGAAGTGAATAGGAAAGCAAAGCAGGGGGCACCTGGGTGGCTCAGTCGTTGAGCGTCTGCCATCAGCTCGGGTCATGATCCCGGGGTCCTGGGATTGAGCCCCGTATCGGGCTCCTGGCTCAGCGGTGGGCCTGCTTCTCCCTCTCCCTCTGCCTCTCCCCCTGTTCATGCTCTCTCTCTCTCTGTATCTCTGTGTCTCGAATGAATAAATAAATAAAATCTTTTAAAATAAAAAAAAGGAAAGCAAAGCAGCCAGGGGTTGTCAGGAAAAGACAGGAAACCAGGAAAAATGGCATGAAACCACTAGTTAGAACGTGGTTGCAATCTGTTTTCATTCTCTGATAAACCCCATGAGTAAATGTAAACTACTTTTCAACAACAACAAAAACAAAAACCTACCAGTATCTCCTCGCCAATAATAAGAGCTTTCTATGGGTCTTACTATTCACCTTTATGTTTTCAAACTAATTTTTACTGTGTCATAGCAAATGAGTATGGTTTTTATGTTGGAAACTTTTCAGTACCACTGGATATACAGGGAATACTATGGTGTCCAATGAAGGTGACAGATTGAATCCAAACCGAATGTCCCAACTGGAACAAGGCAGTTTATCCTTTGTGAATGATGTCATTCTGACATAGACTAGCATTGGCACTGGTTTTTGAGGACACAATCTATACCTGACAGATTTCCTTTTGTATATTGGAACTGCTGTTCCTCACTCTGTTATTACCATTTGTTGACACATCTTGGAACTAAATGATGTTACTCTGATGAGTTATTTTGCCCTTTCCTCTGTCCCCTTCAAAGTATTCCTTAAATCTGAATGTATGTCTGATTTAAAAGGGAGGATGCCAAGAACTACCTTGTCCCACTGATACTGGAGAAAGAGGTTCTTAGACCTTTGGGCATTGAATGATGGAAGTGGTTATGTGGGAGCATATTCCCTACTATTTAATGGGGTAACCTCATAGTCTACCCCTTAGATTCCCCAATCATGACCCCTTTGCTACATGACTTTCAAACCCAAATGCTATTTCTTAACTGAATTCATTGTTTTCTGCCCATAATTCTTGTTTTTGAACTTGTAATATGACTATTGTACCTTTGATCATTCCTTTTTCCTCCCTGCCATCACCAATGAGATTCTACTTTGGGTTTCCTGTCAATCTACTGTGTCACCTGCTTCCTTTCTTTCAGAATCCATGCCCACTTTCCTAGTCTGAGGCCTCAGTGCCTCAGTACAATTGGGAAATATTCACTGTGTGACATCTATGTATAAGATATGCTGTCCTTAGACTATTCACAATCTTGTGTAAGGGTCAGCATTAATTTATGGACCAAATCCAGCCCACAACCTTCTTTATACAGCCAACACTAAGAGTGGTTTTTACATATTTGAAATGATTAAAGTAAAATCAGAAGAGTAACAGTTTGTGACACAGGATTGTTACATGAAAAAATATTTAGCTCCCCCTTTTTCTTGTGTACCCTCCATTCTCTGGGCTTGAACACCCTCAGCACTTTCAGGGTCCCCTATCTTTCTGGGACCTGTCAAAATATTCTTCATCTCTCAAGGACCACTGCCTATGTCATTTTTCTCGCCCTCCTGGCCACAATTATTATACAATCTTTATTATTCCTAGGCCTCTAACATCATAAATACTCTACTGAGAGAGATTAATTTGTCCATCTTTGTATTTTCTATAGCACCTCATTGTGTCTTTGAATAGTAGACACCAATATATTTTTTTGATTAAACCCGTTTATAAAAAATTGGATCATTTGAATAAGCACTAGACAAGTCAAACTATTTTATTTGCTAAATATGTGTATTTTCATTAGTAAAATCAATATTTTTTAAAATTTCCCTTTCCCTTTACACTGATTCATTCTCCCTAATTTCAGTCATAACAAAACTTTCCACTTTGTAAAACATGATCCCTTGATCTTCCATTTCTTTAATTTGTTTTTACCTCAAACATCTTAAAAGAGCAGTTTATTTACTTCCTTACGTCCCATTCGTTCGTAAGCTCATTCTTAGTATCACTTAATTCGCTCCAAAATCCTTATTGGCCTCTTTCTTGTCAAAACTAGACTTCTTTTAGGTGTCACTCTATTTGAACTTTCCGAAACATTTGATCACTGCATCTGTCTTGAAAACCTCTTCCTTTGGCTTTCCTTTCCCCTTGTTTCCTGTTCTTTTTCTTTTTCTCAGGCCAGGTGCATTTCCCTGACTTCTTCTTCTTTACTCACCCATTTAAAGGGACTAACTCATTTTTGTTTGCTCTTCACACTCGTTTCTAATGGTGTGCTATTATCTAAAATTACTTCAATAACCACTTATCCAAAAGTTGATGGCTTCCAAATACTTCAGTCTACAGGTGTCTATTGACTTCCGGGTCTGAATTCCTTTGGGGGGAATTCCATACATATTATGCTTTGAATCTATTTCATTGTCTTGTTTTCTGTCCCCTGTTGTCCTTTCCTTCTTAATGGTATCACCATAATCTTGGCAAGGAGAGAGAATAGCCCGGAAAGACCTCAAAGCGGAAGCAGATTTCAGTGCCTTTTTGTATCCTTTTGACCTCTCTTTAGATAGTTATGCAAGGCTTAGCATATAATCAAGACAAAAACCACTATTTCTGTATAAATGAAATTTTTTAAATGACTTCACATAAGCTTGAGATATATTCTTCTTTTTTTTTAAAGATTTTGTTTATTTGCTAGAGAAAGAGAGAGAGAGAGAGAGAGAGAGAGACCATACAAGCAGGGGGAGTGGCAGGCAGAGGGAGAAGCAGGCTCCCTGCTGAGCAAGGAGCCCGATGTGGGACTCGATCCCAGGACCCTGGGATCATGACCTGAGCCGAAGGCAGACGCTTAACCGACTGAGCCACCCAGGCATCCCTGAGATATTTTCTTCTAATACACTGTAGCAAGCAGGCTTACAAGTTGGTTTTATTACTAATGGAAACATTCATATATATAAGAAAATATGAAGAAAAATGTTGAATGGCAAAGGTAACATAGAACATTATTACTTGTGAAGGTCAATAATAAAATGTAAGATATTCTTTTTTTAAAGTTTTGACTTTTTAGAAAGATTATAGGGGAGAGCACATGAAGAAACACAAAAGCTATATTTGACATAGTCAAATTCTAAAGTAATAAGATAGCTTTCATACTAAAGGACATTCTCCTCTAGTTCCTCAAAATATATTAAATATTATCATATGGTGTACTGCTGCCTCTCTGGTCCTGAAGTTAGAACATCAGACTTGGAGTTCATCTACCTGTAGTACTGTTTTTCGATTTCTTAACCACTTGCAGAATGTCACCACTAGAGCTACCCCACTTGCTTATAATTAAGCTTACCCCATCACAAAATTAATCTCTACTTGAAGATATATATTTTTGATACACTTTTGAGGCTGGGAGAATAAGAATGTGATGTATCACTTTGTCATATTTTCTTTTCAGAAGCCTCAAACAATGAAAACAAAAACAACAAAAAATTATATAGCTACACAAAACTCCCTGAATATTTTTAAATTACCCAAATAGAAAACCAAAAAATGGCCAAAACACATAAGGCTATCCATGCGGTTCTTTTGTACTGTTACTCAACTTGTTAATAAAATCCAAAGGAAGTCAGTCAAAGCTTCCATGCATCCCCTTTCTTCCTCTTTTCTGTTATTCCAAATATTTGTGGTTGTACTGTGAACTGGTCTTAATCTTACTGGCCAAATACAAAGAACCATATTTTTTTATCAGAAAAAAATGCTCTTCTCTAGGAGTAGCATTGTACTTAAATATAATTTAAAAAACAAGTTGTTAGAAATATTTTATAATGCCATCAGAAACTATTATTTTTAAAGTTACTCTGCATGCAGTGAAGATGACTTAAATTGGTTAAAGGTAAAATGACATGAAGCAAAATATTATCTATGTCTACAGCTCATATTGGACATTTCTCAGTAGAGTCTGACACCTATGAGTCCACAGTAACTTGCCTTGAACTCTGAGCTTTGCAGTGCAGTGTGAATTTGAGCAGCCACAAATCTATTGGATAACACAACAAATTAGTATAGGTCAAAACAATGATCTTAACACATTTCTCCTAGTAATTCTCTCTTTTCTTGTGATCAACTTGTCTAAAATCTTGTCAAATGACCAAAAAAAAAAAAAAAATTCTCCTAGTGTTGCAGAGTTGCATAAAATGATTTCCTATAATGATGTCACATTTGATGCTGCAGACCATGTGAAACAGATTAACTGTGACCAAATTAGTATTCTTTTGTAAGGCCAGCTGATGTGCACATGTAAAACATGCAACACACACTTTGAAATCAATTAAATGATTCTCAAACACTATACCATCAAGAATTTCAACCTCATAAATATCTACCTTATAGAGACTTCTTTTAATTTGTTTCTTGAAACAACCAACATGACAACGTAAAGTAATTTCAATGCATTTTCATCTTTGAGAAACTTCCTGGGAAAATGCTTTGGTGGCATTTTTTTTTTTTTTGGTTGGTTGGATAATGCCTCGCTTGTTCTTTTTAAAGAGTTCTTATATTCATGTGTTCTCGTCTGTCTTTAGGAAAGATTGATGTCTGGTGTCACTGCTAGGAAGTGCAAACTGTTCAGCCTCACTGCAATCTATGTCCTCAACCTCTTGCTCCACAGGATGCCACACACTTTGGCAGCCAACATTCAGAAGGGAAGTGCTTTAATGGCAATAAGTGATGCCAATGAAACCTTTCCCACAATACTCAAAACTTAATGGTTGGAAGCTGAGGCACCAAACGGTAGGACTAAAGAGGATAAATGGATAAGTTAGCCTACAGGTTCTAATGCTATTTATCTAACCAGTGCTGAAAGAGATCCAAAATTTCCTCTACCATAAAACTTTTCACCAAAATTTCATCTTCACGATAGCCTGGTAGAATCTGGGTCTGTTTAACAATGTCTTGACCCTCTTTTTCCAGACATAAGAACTTAGTGATCAATTTTGTTAATAATAACATCAGTGTGTTTTTTAGAAGTCATTTCCACATATGACATGTTCCAGCTATACCTCCACCCCTATAGAGAGTAGAGCAATAGGAGGGAAAACTCTGCAATGTAAGTAAAATGAAAGGAATTTATATAACATGACATAAAACAGGTGTTAAAGAAACACTGAGATTCTTAGTGGGAAAAAAAAAAGTGACATCATGGAAGCAAGACATTCAGAAGTTGTGTGATTGTGGCAAAATCATTTAGAGTTCCCAGTGTTCCCATCAATATGAGCGACTTAAGATATTGCTTTTCATGAAGAAAAATGTGGCTACATTCATAATATCCGGTGAAGAGAATGGGGGCTTTTCTTTTTTATAGATGGAGTTGGATTCTGATTGAGATAAATAACTTACTCATTTGATTGCTTCAGGTTACAAATACAGTCAAAGCCACCAAATCCAGTGAAACCAACTTACCATATGGTGATTTGACCTATCACCTTCATCTTATTATATCCATTCTTTAAGCAAATGACCTAATTCTTTGAACTATTCAATGAAATAAACATCCAATATTTTGCAATAAAACCATTAAGCATAAGATCTCAAATTGATCCTAACAACCATGAGTGATTTCTCTAGTAAGTATAAGTTGTGTTTTGGTTTTCCTTTTTTTAGTTTCTGTCTAGGTCACTGCCAAGACTTTTTCAAATGTAAGTAAAATTCTACCAGGTCTTGTATGCTGTTTTTGAATTAGGGACACCAAAAAGGAACCATTAAGAAAAAAAGAAAGAAAAGGAAAGGGAAAAGGAAAGGGAAAGGAAAGGAAAAGGAAGAAAAGAAAAAAAATAGAGAAGAAAAAAGAAAAAGGAGGTGGGGAAGTAAAGACAAAAAGAATAAAAAAGATTCTTGCAAGCAGTTGTGAAGAGAGGTGAAGGTAGTTAGGAAGAGAAGTAAAAGATAACATACATTGAAGAACAAAAATGTTTAGAGGGCTAAGCATGTTTTTAAGATTATCTTTGCTAGTCTTAATAATGAGTTAATTCTTATTTTCTTGCTATCATAAAGAAGAGGAAATTGAGGAAAAACTTACAGATCATAACTACAAAGTGGGAGAGCCAGAATTTAAATCTAGACCTTTCTGGTCTCAGAGCCCATACTCTTTCTTGAAGTCTGAAATTGGTAAATGGCCATAGTTTTGCATGAGATGGAACGTCCAGGTGAGTGATGCATAATGCCTGCTTTGAAAAGTGTGTTCTTTAGACAGAGAAGATGAAGACATTTATATGAAAAAAAAATGGAAAAATAGGAAACCACTAGTGCCAGATTAGTTGTGTAAACACTGCTTGTAATGGAGATCAGGGAAGAACAATATAGCTGGGGCCAGATTAGTCAGGTTAAAACCTCAGAAAAGACTAGGGTTGAAGCTCTGCCTAAATGTTAAAATAATTTCCTAGAAGGCTGGTGTTTAGCATATTAAGAGAGTAATTTTCTCTATTAAAATATATATAAACACAATGCAAAATAATTGTTATAGTATGCCTTCCTTTAAAACAAATTCAAATCATGGACCTTGATATATATTTTTTACTTTTACAAAGTACTACTTGGTTTAAAAAAAAGTGAAAAATGACAGTTTAAAATAGCATTTGACTTAAAAATTAAGTACCATTTGATTTAACAATTCATTTTATGTGCATTTTTAGGAACAACTGCTAGTGCTCAAAGTGAAGTCTAAAAAATATAAACAATTTAATAATTTTTCATTTAAGGAAGGAAAAGTGGAATTCAAATATCACTTGTTTTGAATAAAAAAAGGCCCCTTAACACTGCATCACATCTTAAAAGCCCCTTTTCTCATATTTTACAACAGTTTTATGACACAGAAATGACAAAATGACAAAAATTGATGAATTTTTGCTCAACTCTTTTTTCCAAATTAATTTACATAATTAGGAAGCTTAATTTTTCTTTAAAAACCTCCAGAAGTGGGATGTCTGGGTGGCTCAGTTGGTTAAGTGTTTACCTTCAGCTCAGGGCATGATCCCAGGGTCCTGGGATCGAATGCCGCATTGGGCTCCCTCCTCAGTGGGGAGTCTGCTTCTCCTTTTGCCTGCCCCTCCCTCTGCTTGTGTTCCCTCATTCTCTCTCCCTCTGACAAATAAGTAAATAAAATCTTAAAAAAAAACCTCCAGAAGTTTTAGTAAAATATCACCAATATTCTTTAGTGTATCAACTGAACACTTTAAATTTCTATTTCAGTTAATTAAATTTACTGAAAATATTGTTTTTTGCTCACCAAAAGTATTTATTTAAATGTATTTTAAAAAAGCAGAAAGAAAAAGAAAGAAAGAAAGAAAGAAAAGAAAGAAAGAAAGAAGAAAGAAAGAAAGAAAGAAAGAAAGAAAGAAAGAAAGAAAGAAAGAAAGAAAGAAAAGGAAAGAAAGAAAGAAAGAAAGAAAGAAAGAAAGAAAGAAAGAAAGAAAAAGAAAAAGAAAAAGAAAAAGAAAAAAAGAAAGGAAAGTCTTGTGGATTTCAGAGTGAGTATTTACATAAATGAGACTATTAGTCTTGGTTACTCTATTCATAACCACATACACACACAGACACACACACACACACACACACAAAGCAAATACAGTGTCTGATATTATCATCAATGTGTTAAGCTATTGGTCTCTGTACGTTTTAGCAATAAAGTGTGCTCTTAGGAATAAAATACACATGAATATATGTGACTATCTTTGGTTTTACTGAAAGGCTTGTTGCTGGCTGACACCCTTTCTTTTAGTAGAACCAACCCATTTGGCAAATTTCTTCCTTTTATTAGAAATAGATACTCTGGAATCAAAACATGAAATACCGACAAGAAAAATTAATAAATGCTTTTTGCAATACTTTGGAAGGGGCAAAAATAAAATTAGAACCAAAATAAAGAAAAAAACTTCAATAGATAATGTTAACTGTTATGTTGTTCAATTACAATGTTTTATTTCAGTGAAAAATGAAACTAAATACGTTAGGAAAATTGTCTAACATATTTTACTAAAACAAAATAAAAATTTCAGCAGAAGATGTTTCAGTCAAATCTCTCATTTCTCTCTTTTTTTAAATTCAATTAACCAACATAAAGTACATCATTATTTTCTGATATAGTGTTCAATGATTCATCAGTTGCGTATAACACCCAGTGCTCATCACATCACATGCCCTCCTTAATGCCCATGACCCTGTTACCCTACCCCCCCACCCATCTCCCCTTCTGCACCCCTCAGTTTGTTTCACAGAGTCAAGAGTGTCTCATGGTTTGTCTCCCTCTCTGATTTCTTCCCATTCAGTTTTCCCTCCCTTCCCCTATGATCCTCTGCAGTATTTCTTATATTCCACATATGGGTGAAACCATATGATAATTGTCTTTCTTCACTATAATCCCCTCCAGTTCCATCCATGTCAATGTAAATGGTAGGTATTCATCCTTTCTGATGGCTGAGTAATATTCCATATGAACCACATCTTCTTTATCCATTCATCTATTGAAGGACATCTTGGCTTCTTCCACAGTTTGGCTATTGTGGACATTGCTGCTATGAACACTGGGGTGCAGGTGCCCCTTCTTTTCACTACACCTGTACCTTAGGGGTAAATACCCAGTAGAGCAATTGCTGGGTCGTAGGGTAGCTCTATTTTTAACATCTTGAGGTACCTCCAGACTGTTTTCCAGAGTGGCTACACTAGCTTGCTTTCTCACCAACTGTGTAAGAGGGTTTCCCTTTCTCCATATCCTTGCCAACATTTGTTGTCCCGTCTTGTCAATTTTAGCCATTCTAACGGTGTAAGATGGTGTCTCATTGTGGTTTTGATCTGTATTTCCCTGATGACAAGATATTTGCAAATGACATATCAGATAAAGAGCTGGTATCCAAGATCTATAAAGAACTTATCAAATTCAACACCCAAAAAACAAATAATCCAGTCAAGAAATGAGCAGAAGACATGAACAGACATTTCTCCAAAGAATACATACAAATGACCAATTAGACACATGAAAAAATCTCCACATCACTTGTCATCAGGGAAATACAAATCTCATCTCTTTTTATCTAAAATTTTGGCTGGGCTTTTGTAGCATCTTTGTTAGGGAAAGTAAGCAATTCTGTAGACAGTTATAAATAACTTTTAATGAAAAAGAAACCTGATATGATAAAAAATTATTTTCACTGTAATGGAAACTATAAATTTCAAAGAAGACGATGTTTATAATGTATTGCCTATATTTTAAAAAGGTAAGAGTAATTCAAATAATCTTCCTAAAATAGACGATGAGGAGTTGTGTATACTTATGTATTCTGGTTAATAGAGAAATGTGACTCATATGAATTATCACTTTTCAAAGAATTAGACTGACATTGGCCACATGAAACAACACTGAGATAATTAAATCTTTCTCCATTTTTCAAAAAGCTCCTTCTTTCCTTCTTCTTTCCTTCCTTCCCCCGGGACCTCTTGGGGAGCTCTCCTCCTGTGTAACTACTGACCTCTTGGAGCTATGCTCTTAGGGATGATTATAAGGGACTATTTTCATTCTCAAAGAGGATTTGTGGGCATAGTAACACTCTAATCTAAATGAGGAAATGAGGATTTTTCTAATAATGCAAAAGGCACAAGATTTTAAATGTCTCGAGTTCCAGTATAAACTAACACAAGCCTTTGCATTTCTTTTATTTGAATAAAAGAATATAACTGAATATATATATTCAGTTTCTTCATTAGAGAAACACTGGTATTTTGGAGAATGTTTGTAGAAGTGCATTGTATCAACAGAACTTGCTATTCAGTTGCACAAACACTCTCATGCCTAGGAATAGGCTGGCTCCTATTTGGTATGGAACAGTTACTCCAGTAACATTAGCCAGTAAATTTATATTTGAAAATATGAACAAAGGAAAAAGGAGACGAAAAACAAAGGAAGGAAGGAAGAAGCATTACCAGTAAAATTTATATTTGAAAATTTTAACAAAGGAAAAAGGAAAGAAAAGGAAGGAAGGAAGGAAAGAAGCAAGGAAGAAAGAGAGAGAGAGAGAGAGAGAGAGAGAAAGAAAGAAAGAAAGAAAGAAAGAAAGAAAGAAAGAAAGAAAGAAAGAAAGAAAGGGAGGGAGGAAATGAAGAAGAGAGAGAAAGAAAAAAAAGATGTAACTGAAGGGTAATCAAGTATTAAATCTTATAGAGTTATTACAGAGTTATTACCTAAGAATTCATATATTGGCTCCTAATTCTTCGCTATAAGTTAAGGATTAATATCCTACTTAATTTTGTACATGGATCTCATAGCTTACTTTTGCTGCATCAAAACCAAAGATTAAATTATGTCCCTTTTCATTTGATGTGTATTACACAATTTGCATAAAACTTTTTCTTAATATCATCTTCTTTTGTTCTCCCAGTTATAAAATATTCTGGTCACTAGTCCTTTACCTCACCTGGATGATAGTTCTAGGATATTCTCATTTCTTGGTGTACCTTCTTCTTATGTGCTTTCCTTGGAGTATCTATATGACATATGTGTGTCACCTAGGCTCTGCACTTGTGTCTTTATTCTTCTCACTACTATGTATGCAATCTGTGGACACTATCAAATTTTCACACAGAGAAGAAAAGTGGAGCTGCAGAAAGAGTGAATAACTTGCCCAAGGGCACAAAGCAATTTGGTGATAAATCTAGATAATACTACAAATAATCATCTCTTACATAGGTGTAACAATTTACAGTGAGCCATATGCTTCCCCATACTTTGCATATTACAATCAACACACTCAGCAAATCAACTATAATAGTCTCCAGAATTTCATTTCTGTGTCTTTCCCATATATCATACTGGATGTGGATGACATTTTTTAAATATTTAACTTTTATCTATCTCTCCGCCTGGACAATTGTAGCTCAATACTTTCTCAGGAGGACAAAATTTTATTAGAAGACAATGTTCTAGTCATCTCATTCTCAACTCAATTTGTTTCAATAAACATTATCTGTGCACCCCCTATTTGTAAAACACTGTGTTCCTCCTACACTAAAAATAAGTCTAAATGGATCAAAGTCCTTCTTCTCTGAAGAAGATACACAGACCAATAAACACATGAAAAAATGCTCAACTTCATCAGTCATCAGTAAAAGGCCAGTCAAAACCATAATAAGATACCACTTTATGTCTACTAAGATTGTTATAACAAAAAAAGTAGACAGTAACAAATGCAAATGCACTTGTGTAGAGATTAGAACATATACATTGTTGGTGGGAATGTAAAATGGTGCAGCTGCCTTTGAAAACCGTTTAAAATTCCTCAAAAAGTTAAACAGTTACCACATGAGTCTGCAATTCCACTCCTAGGTATGTACTCAAGAGAACTGAAAATATGTGTTTACATAAAACTTGTACACAGATATTCATAACAGCATTATTTATAATATCCACAAGGTAGAAACAGCCAAATACCTACCAGCTAATAAACAGATAAATAAAATGTGGTACATCCATATAATGAAATACTACTGAGCCATAAGAGAAATCAAGTATTGATACATGTGAATGTATCCGTGTGGATTAACCTAAAAACATCATGCTAAGTGAAAGAGGCCAGATGCAAAAGGCCAGATACCATTTACATGAAATGTCCAAAATAGTCAACTACATAGAAACAAAGTAAATTAGCGGTTGCCATGGTGGGAAGGAAGGGAGAATGGAGAGTCACTGCTAATGTATATGAGATTTCTTTTAGGTTGAAGAAAATGTTCTGGAATTAGATAGTTGTGATAGTGACACAACCTTGAGAATATGCCAAAAGTCACTTAATTATACATTTTCAAAGGGTAAATTTTATACCTAGGTCCTGGGATGGAGCCCCATGTTGGGCTTCCAGCTCAGTGGGGAGTCTGCTTTTCCCTCTCCTTCTACCTCTCCCCCTGCTTGTGCTCTCTCTGTCTCTGTCACTGTCTCTCTCTCAAATGAATAAATAAATCTTAAAAGAAAATATCCCCTCTAGTCTACAGAAGGTAAGGTTTGATATCAGGCACATTGGAATATATTTCTATTCTATTCAGGTGCTTGACTAATATTTCGCTTAAGTATATGATTTAAGGCTGGGAATAATTTTCCTTCAGAATTTTGAATGCATCAATGCCACTAACATCTAGTTGCTGGTGAAAAATCTCATGCCATTTGTATTCCATCACTTTTGGATATCTGACCTGATTATTTTCACCTTTCTCGAAGACATTAATCTATGCTTTTATTTCCAATGTTCTGACATTTCATGATAAAATGTTTAAGTATGGGTATTATTTTCATTCACTTTGCTGGAGTATGCTCAATTTGGAAACTTCCAATCTCTAAGTCTTGAAAATTTTCCTGATTTATTTATTTGATGATAACTTTCTTTTCACTTTCTCTGTTCTTTTTTTTGGCGGGGGGGAGAAAAAGTTGGTTAATCAAAACAACCCACAGATATTACAAGAAAACCACAGACCAATATTTCTCGTGAACATACATGTGAAATCCTCACAAAATATCAATCAGCAAATTGATAAATGAATCCAACAATGTGTAAAAGGAATTATACACCACAACCATATGAGATTTATCCCAGGTATACAAGACTGGTTCAGCATTCAAAAAGTAAAATAACCCATCATATTAACAAGCTAAAAAAGAAAAATCATATCAATAGATGCAGAAAAAGCATTTGTCAAAATCCAATACTCATTCATGGCAAAAATTCTCAGGAGCCTCGGAACAGAGGGAATCTTCCTTAACTTGATAAAGAATATCTACAAAAAAACCCTATAGCTAAGATCATACTTAATAGTGAAAAACTTGAAGCTTTCCCATGAAGACCAGGAATAAGGCAGGAAGTTCTTTCTTACAATTCCTTTTCAAGACTGTAATGGAAGTGCTACCTAACACAATAAGATGAGAAAAGGAAACAAAAGATACACAGATGGAGAAGGAAGATATAAAACTGTCTTTATTCACAGATGACATAATTATCTATATGAAAAATCCAACTGAAATGACAAAAGAAGTTCTAGAACTAGTGAGAGATTATAGTAAGGCTGCAGGATACAAGGTTAATATGCAAAAGTTAATCGTTTTCAGATATACCAGCAATGAACATGCAAAATTTGAAATTAAAAACACAATGCCATTTATAGTAGCACCTCCCATAATGAAATAGGTATAAATCTAGTAAGTTATGTACAAGACTTATACAAAGAACACTAAATAACTCAACAAAATCAAACAAGAACTAACTAAATGGAGAGACAGTGTATTTCATGGGTAGGAAGGCTCAATATTGTCAAGATGTTAGTTTTTCTCAACTTGCTCAATACAATCAATGCAATCACAACCCAAATCCTAGCAAGTCATTTTTTATAGATTTTGACCAATTCTAAAGTTTATATGAGGAAGCAAAGGACTCAGAATAGCCAACACAGTATTAAAAGACACTGTTTGAAAAGTGACACGACCCAACTTCAAGACTTACCACAAACTACAGTATTCAAGACAATGTGGAATTGGTGAAAGAACAGACAAATAGATGAATGCAACAAAATAGCCCAGAAATGGACTCACATAAATATAGAGAACTTTGTTTTGTGACAAAGGAGCAAAGGTCATACAATGGAGCAAAGATACTTTTTTCAACAAATAGTGCTGGAAAACTGGACATTTACATGCAAAAAAAAAAAAAGAATCTAGGCTCAGACCTTACAACTCTTCACAAGAATTAATTCAAAATACATCACACACCTAAATGTAAAATATAAAGCAATAAAACTCCTAAAAGATAAAATAGGAGAAAATCTAGACAACTTTGGGTATTGCAGTGACTTTTTAGATACAACACTGAAGGTATGATCCATCAAAGAACTGATAAGCTGGACTTCATTAAAATTAAAAAAATTCTGTTCTATATGAAAGACAATGTCAAGAGGATGAGAAGACAAATCACACCGGGAGAAAATGTTTACAAATGACACATCTGATAAAGGACAGTTTTCCAAAATGTAGGGAAAAAAACCTCCTGAAACTCAGCTATAAGAAAACAATGGGCCCAAGACCTTACCAGCCACCTCATAAAAGAACATATACAAATGGCAAATAAGCATATTAGAAGATGCTCCACATTACATGTGATCAGGGAAATACAAATTCAAACAACAATGAGATACAACTATACACCCATTAAAATGGTCAAAATCCAGAACACTGTCAACTCCAAATGCTGGTGAGAATGTGGAAAAACAGGAACTTTCATTATTGCTGGTGGGAATACAAAATTGTACAACCACTTAAAAGAGAGCTTAGTAGTTTCTTACAAAGCTAAACATACTCTTACCATAGGATCCAGCAATTGAACACCTTGGTATTTACCCAAAGGAATTGAAAACATAGTCACACAAAATCCTGCACGTGGATGTTCATAATTATAAAAATTTGGAAGCAACTCAAATATCATTCAGTAGGTGAATGGATAAACTGAAATATATATGAAAATATATGAAGGAAACTCACATGCATATTAATAAGTGAAGTAAGCCAATCTAAAGAGGCTATAGTATGATTTCAGTTATATGATTTTTTGGAAAAGGCAAAACTATGGAGATTTAAAAGGATCAGTGGTTGCCAGGGGTTGGAGTAGGGGGAGGGATAAATAGGTGGAGCTCAGAGGATTTCTAGGGCAATGAAAATTCTTTGCATAATATAATGATGGATATATGTCATTACACATTTGTCCAAACCTATATAATGTACAACACCAAGTATGAGCCAGAATGTAAATTATGGACTTTGGGTGATTATGATGTGTCAATATAGGTTCAGTTATAACAAATGTACCACTCTAGTGGGCATGTTGATAATGGGGAAGGCTATGCATCTGTGGGGGCAAGGGTTACAAGGGAAATCTCTGTATGTACCTTCTTCTTAATTGTTTTGTGAACCTAAAACTGTTCTATAAAAATAATGCCTTAAAAGAAAGTTGATTACACATTAGACCTTTGGACTAATCCTCTATTTTTTTTTTTTTTGGCTTATTTCTAGTTTTTTTTCTTTTATGTGTGTGTCTGTTTTTTTTTTTTTTTTTTCCCTATCCTTTGGAAGATTTTCTCAACTTTATCTTCCAAACCATATTTGGAGTATTTTATATCTGTTCTCATATATTTTATTTGCAAGAATTCATTTTTTCTTCTATATTTCTTTTATATAGCATTCTATTCTTGTTTCATAAATGCAATATCTATACTTCCTTCCTTAAAGACATTAATTATGATAGGATTTAAAAAGTTTTCTTCTGCTCCTTGCATATCTCTGTTTCCCCAATTTTCTTTCTTTTTTTTTTATCATTTGCAAATATCTTCTCCCATTCTGTCGGTTGTCTTTTGTTGACTGTTTCCTTTGCTGTGCAAAAGCTTTTTATCTTGATGAAGTTCCAAGAGTTCATTTTTGCCCTTGCTTCCCTTGCCTTTGGCAATGTTTCTGGGAAGAAGTTGCTGCAGCTGAGGTCGAAGAAGTTGCTGCCTATGTTCTCCTCTAGGATTTTGATGGACTCCTATCTCACATTTAGGTCTTTCATCCATTTTGAGTCTATTTTTTTTAAAGATTTATTTATTATTTATTTTTGAGAGAGTGAGAATGAGAGAGAGAGAAAGAGTACATGAGAGTGGGGAGGGTTAGAGGGAGAAGCAGGCCCCTCGCTGAGCAGGGAGCCCGATGTGGGACTCCATCCCAGGACTCCAGGATCATGACCTGAGCCGAAGGCAGTTGCTTAACCAACTGAACCACTCAGGCACCCCATTTTGAGTCTATTTTTATGTGTGGTATAAGGAAATGGTCCAATTTCATTCTTCGGCATGTGGCTGTCCAATTTTCCCAACACCATTTGTTGAAAAGACTGTCTTTTTGCCATTGGACATTCTTTCCTGCTTTGTCGAAGATTAGCTGACCATAGAGTTGAAGGTCCATTTCTGGGCTCTCTATTCTGTTCCACTGATCTATGTGTCTGTTTTTGTGCCAGTAGACATATCAGATAAAGGGCTAGTATCCAAAATCTATAAAGGACTTATCAAACTCAACACCCAAAGAACAAATAATCCAATCAAGAAATGGGCAGAAGACATGAACAGACATTTTTCCAAAGAAGACATCCAAATGGCCAACAGACATGAAAAAGTGCTCAACATCACTCGTCATCAGGGAAATCCCCAATTTTCTTTTGTTGCTACTACTGTTTTGTTTTTTAGTTTGAACTCTATCCTTCTCAGACACTTTGAATATCTATAGGTCAGGGAGAAATCCTTTCATTGTTGGCCTGGAGGTTGTAAGAATAATCCAGAAATTCTTGAATCCAGTGGAGAAAGACTGCCTCAGTTTTCCTGTGTTCAGTTTAGTTATTTTGCCTTCAAATCTACCTGCTATTCCCATGTCCAAGGAACCTCTAGTTCACTGTAATCAGAAAGTAAGCCATTTGTCTTTTCCTGAATAAGGGAATAAAATTTGCTCAGGTGTTCTGGGGATCACAAAATGCTTCTACAGAATTTCAACTGATCCTCTAGTTCTGAACTCCAACTATCTACCCTCTTCAGATGTTCTTACTGTCTCTAATTCTTGAGACTTTCTAGGGTTCTCTGGTACAGACTATCTTTATATTCAATATTCAGTCATTTAGAAAATAAACTTTAATGTTCCAATGAAAGTTTGGGATTTTTTTATTTCAATTTTTTGGTTATCAATTTTTCCAACAAATAATTTGAAATATCGATATTATGTTTCAAAATCAATGTTTTCTGAAGTCTACCAGCATTTCAGCAGTCAGGTAATTTTATAAATGTATATCTCCCTCTCAGAGATACATGACACTTATCAATATAACAAAGATTCAGAGTAAAGAAACACATTTAACTTTGTTTAAATTTGTGTTTCCTAAACTTATCTCACAATTAGACAATGTTCCTGCAAAATTCTAAGTAGAATTGTAAAAAGTAGAATATTTGTTCTGTGAAATACATTCTGAGAAACTCTGTTGCAGGCTTAATATTTACCTTGTCACAGTTGTCACAAACATAATGTGTAATTAATGTTTATTTCAATTATTATCAATTCTTTTGGATGTGTTAGAAAAGAGCTATAGTGGATTAGCTTGCCATGGATATATAACTACAGTAGTATTATTAATATTTGGACTCCAATTATCAAGCGTGACAGTTATATTTTATGCAGAGTACACAATTATGAAGAATAAATTATGCCTGCCATCTATACACCTTACCTAGCTCTATAGGTAATATAGAAATCATTCTCTTGCTGTTTTACTCTTAAGCACAGATACACAAATGTTGAAAATCTAACCCACTGGTGATACTCAAAATCGTTATTTAATTATGTAGTCTATAATGAAGTAAATTGGGTTAAATTTACATAGTAACTATTCAGAAGTAGGGAAAGAAAGAGGAAAAAAAAAGTTATTTAGCTCATAGGGCTGCGTACTCTCTCGCTTGCCTACAAGGAAGCGTCACTTGAATTACCAAAGTAGCTATTTTTCTGCTATGAGCTCTTAACCAAATATTGGCACCTAAGAGCACCGTCTCTCCTTCAGTGGATCAAGCCAAATACAACTACAGCCCAAAAAAGACATCCTGTCCCTCCTTTAACAGCCAGCAGTCTCCTCTCGCAGTTCCAAAGAAAAACAAGAACAAATATTTGCAAAGATTTTTGTGTTGTACCAAAAATGAGCATTAATAAAATCATGCTTGGAGAAAAGCACTGAGAGAGTATATAAAAACGATACTGTAATGTCAAAGTGGGAAGCATTAATTCATAAGATGCAGGAGTATTTTTAGATGGTACTGACAGTTTGCATGAAGCTTGGGAGTGGTGTGACTTGCTTTCATAGGAAAGGAATGGCTGAGCCTGGGAATTTTATTGGCAGATAGCATAGCTTAAAAATGCACATGGGATGTCTGTCTTATAAAGCAGTAAGTATAATATTTTATATTTTTTTCATTTTATGAAAAGAATCAGTTATTATACAAGAGAAAAGTTTTCTTGCTTTTCTCATTATTCATCTTACTTTTGCTAGACAGTATTAAACAGAAGTCTGCATATTATCTTGGATTTTATGGTTCTCTATGGTTTTCAAAGTACTTTCACATACGTCACCTCCTTTAATCCCTGTAACAACTGTTGAGGGTGTTATTAATATCTCTGCTTTATCTAAGAGAAAACTGAAGACCAAAAGGGATTAGTGAATTGCCTAAGACTACACAACCACTAAATAATAGAGCCAAGTGTGGAACCCTGAACTTCTGCTTCCAAATCCAAAGAGGACACTCCCTTCTACCACCCCTGTGACATGTTCTTCTTTCTTTTAATTAGCTTAACATAACTCCAAACTTTATGAAACATCAGCCTACACTGGGACTTATTTTGCATCACATGTCAAGATTGAAGCACACAAAATTTGTGGGGTTTTTTTTTCAGGTCAGAAGCAGGTGAGTATCAGCAATTTCACATAGTTCAATCTAATACATAAAGGAGCCCGGTAAAGATATTTGATAATTTGCAACAATGCTCACATATAAGTGTCCTGTTTTAAAACTATACCATAAAAATTTAATGTTTCTTTTTTTTAAAACGTCCATTCTAGCAATTGAAGCTATGTCTAATGCACACACACTAGTATTGTCAGTTTGATGGACTTAGTTCAGCCAATGCAAATACAATTGTCCAATGGGTTGTTCTGGCTAAAAACTATTTGTTTTTATTTTTCAATGAATAAATCAATGAAGTTAGTTGAAAGGGTTCATTTGTGTAAAAACAGTGTAAGTGAGGCAGTGAGAAAAGGTGCTTGCGGGCCGGGGTTCCAGGGAGTTCTCAGGTGACAGAGGCCCTTTGCATGGCCTCAGGATGCTGAGAGGAGGGGAGAGTGGTCATGTTCAGAACGCTCTCATTTCCTGTCCTCTCCCCAGGGAAGCATAGATATCATAAAAGGTCCTGGAATGAACTTTTCTGAATCCTAAAATAAATCTTTTTCAAATTTTAAGGGATGGGTAAAATTTAGGATTGATCTTTCTTTTTTAAAAAATGCGACTGCTGGTCATTTTAGAAAAAAAAAAAAATCATAGTGACCAAGCCATGAATTTAATAACTTGTGTCCATAGACTTCATAATGGTTCTAAACAAAGTAATGCTTTTTTAAAAAAAATGTATAATTTTACTTGGTTTAAACTCACAAAAAATATCAGTAAGAAGGGCAAGATGCCTATATATCAAGCTATTTGAAAAGGCAAACTATAACAATTACTGTTTAAGACTTAAGTGGTCTTCTTAATCATTCTAGATTCTATCAGATGGACAGCATGTTCTGTAACGCATGGCCAATACTGAATTTTAAACCGTGATTAGTGATTAGTATTTGTTAAGAATTTTCACTCATTATTTAATTCATTCACTGATTAAATTTTTTGTTCATGAATAAATACCTCTTGAGTACTCATTGTGACTACAGCAAGATTTTCAGGCACTTTACAGCCCTGGGGATACAACAGTTAACAAAAGGAATACATGAGATCTTTAAGTAGCCATTTATCTAATTTCACTATTTCTTTTAGTGAAACTTGTGTGTCAAACCTTAGATGCAAGTCCCCAGTTTTAAATTTTTTCATAGACAATATCTGCAACCAACTTTTCCCAGTAATGTTTTCTTTATGAAGAATCTCTGAAAAGTACAGTCATCATGATTATGGAAAACATTTTCTCTTATTTAAATTAGATTGTGTTCAATTACACTTGCTATGTTAAGAAATATACATGATGTAAATAGCTTTAAAAATAATTTTAATTTTAATAAGCTATTTAAAAGATCTGAGAAATTAAATATTGACCTAGGCTTTATGCCAATTTAAAAATAAGATTTTCAACTCACATTGACATGATTTCAAAATAAGATATTAGTGAAAGAGTAACAAACACACATAATTAGGAACTTTTATAGGAAGCTGACTGGAGAGATTTGGAACAAAAATAAGTTCTATAAGGAAGTATTTTAGATAAAATATGAACAAGAAACAATTTATAACTCTAAATTGGAAATTGAACTGAGTTTTTGAGAAAGTTAAAGTAACTGATATTACAATTTCTAAAATAAATATAGATTATGATTTATTAGTGTGTAAGTTCTTTGCTGAATTATAATAAAAATATTCTAATAATTCATGCAATAGACATTTATTGTGGGCCTACTGTGTGATATACCCAGTGTTGAAGAAGATAGAGGTGGTCTCTGCTCCAATGGAGCCTAATATTGAACAAAGGAAATGAATGTTATTTAAGTGCCCAGAGGTAAGGGGCTATCTAGCTAAAGCCTAGGTCATCAGACAAAAAAGTCATTGCTTCAAAGTTGGGATTCTCTGCTACCCCATTTATTTTCTCATTATTACAGAGCTGTATGCTTTTGAGATCAGCATATATTTCTTTAAAACTTTCTAATAATCCATTTTAACCCAGTTTTTGTAAAAATATCTTGATTGCCCCTTCTTTTTTTCACAAAACACATGTTAAATAAAGGTTGTAGAGAAACAGCATTACTCATATTTCCTCTCCATGTTACAACTTCATCTTTACCACCTCTAGATAGTAATAACAACCATAATGGGTTACACTTAAGGTCAAGCACAACGAGCTTCGGTAAAGAGCTATAGGACGTGGTGATTTAGTTAGATATTAGGATAACCACGGAGGGCCTATTTTACCAGAGCCCTAACTTGTCTATATCTGAGCAGTAGGGGTTTTCATTAACATTCATCAAATCCTCCTGCAGAGAAACCTGGGCTGCTGGTCTCTCTAGAATGAGCATGTCTTTGGCACTTTGCTGATCAGACCTCTGGGAGATCAGAAGGACAGCATACTCAGTAAATGATTCAGGATCTTAGAATTCACTTCCCCTGCCAAGAAAGGAAGACCAGAGTCTTTGGGGGGCTGAGAAGCTCACATGTTTACACATGTATTTACTTGAAGAAGTGCGGTGCAAATTCCCAGGACTCTCAGAAAAATAAGAATACTGTTTTGTGGTTATATTTGGCAAAAGAACTAGAGATTCAATGTCATGACAGACGAATATGACAAACACTGAAATAAATGAAATAAGACCTTTCCTTTATTTATGCACCACAAATGTTTCAAATAATTGACAAGAGTTCTGCAAATGACCACAGGTCCACAAACTTAAGGCTGAGTGATATTAAGTTGGACTCAGAAGACTCCTACTTGGAAAAAGTAAAAAGTTTTCTAATGCAAAAATAAGACACAAAATATGTATGGTACTGTAGATCAATTTTATTACCAACATCAACATAGAATTTCTAAGCAAGGTACGTTTTAGAGAATATCAGAAAGCTAATTTCATTGTATGTATTCCCCAGTACCCTAAATTATTCTTAACACACTATGTGAGTTCAATAAATATCTGTCGACACTGATGTATTATAAAATTTTTGTAAGGTGAAATTATTCTTTTTTAATTTATTTGATGTTCTGAAAAAGATGGAAGGTTTCAAGACTATAAAGATAAAACAAGTATTTTATATCATTGTTCCATCAATTATAAGTCTTCAAGATTATTTATTAGTTTGCTGGAAAATCAATTCTACTAATGTCATAAATATCTTTCTATGGTACACTATCATTGGAAAAGTTCTACAAATTAAAATATATGATTAAGTGCTAAAATATACAAAAGGATGACTTAAAAGAAACCATACTTCCTATAGCTAAGTAAGTCTTGACTACTGAACACTGAAATTAAAGTTAATAGGCAGAGCTAAATCACAGTCATGTGAGTTGCATGACATATAGGAACTCTAGATCTTTATCAACACTATCCAATCTGCTTCCTATGTGGTTCACTAACTGCTAAATACTATAAATTCCTCTTTATACAACTCTATCGCAGGTACAAGGAGAAATTAAGCTGCATCATGTGATTGGACAAAACGTTCTATATGAACATTTTACAAATCCAATCAGTATAATATAGAATGATAATGATTTATATAAGAGTCCATGCAAAATAGGGAAAGAAAAAAAAATGAACTACTTTACAAACTGTAGTCAGTTCTGTCTCCTCCAAAGGATTCTACTAAAACTCAGAGCCAAATTTCCTAGAGGGTAGAATGCAGCAGGCATAAATTGCAGGATGACAGGCTGTCAGATTCCCTGAAAAGGTCCACTTTCACAGAGCTTTACTATAGGATGTGAATAAAGTTAACTGGATGGGAACATCTGGAGTGTCAGATAATTATGAATTAGGTAACTGGAATAAGTTATAAAAAGGAAGAACATTCCACTGTCCTTTACTTCTGAATCACTGGATACAATTTTGATGTGCCTATTTGGGATGTAATCATTTACCATTACACAGTGAGTGTTTAGAGTATACAGAAAGAATAAACACAAAAGATTAGATTTCAGGTAGAGGCACTTTTTTTTTTTTTAAGTGGAGGCAATGGACATGGACCTCAATTAGGAGGCATATTAGAAGCAGTGAGAATATACTAGAAATTTGTTCATTACGCACAAATTACATAGTCTTACTTCATACGTACTTACCTCTTATTCCTACTACAGTCCAGTAAGCTGAACTGTATTCACTTCACTACAGTTGCTTGAAGGAAAAGACCAGAGCTTCCTCCACCACCTATCTTCTACACCCACTCCTACTGGCAACACATGCACACACAAGCACACACACACACTAATAATAAACTGGGTTGTCCTTAGGATTCTATAATTTTACTTTAGTTCTGTTTACTTTGAAGAGAAGAATTAACAAGTATTTCTTGAACACATAATAGGTTCAACACTGGAGATCCAAGGAAAAAAAATAGATAGGGTCCCTTCTCTTCCTCAAGAAGTCTATCTGGGAATATTTTCAATGGACTCCTTGAGCCAATGCCTCTATCTAGCTGTGTGAAATTGGACAATGCAATAATATTTTGGAAAGCAGTAGAGCTGTAGCCAAATTTGAGTTAAGCCTCTTTGTCAGGAAGAGAGGAATGGAACGCATTCTAGATAGGGAGAAAAAATGAGCAGTGAGACACAAACAAAAGAAACATTCAGGAAAACAAGAATAATTACATTTGTCTGAAGTATACAGAAATGTTAAAGTAATGAAGAAACTATTGTTTGAATGTGCAGGTATAGGAACACTGTGATCATTTCAAACTATTGTGGCTATAACAAGAGTAGAAACCCCTCAAAGTTGTATTTGAACGTTTTTAGTTCTAAGTCTGGATGAAACTCTTTCATGCAAGATTGAAAAACCATCCTTAGAGTATTTCAGCAGAGCTGACTGAGTTTTAGGGCATAATTTGGTATACTGATCCATGGGGAAATTGTGGACCAGTTGCTTCCAGTAATATGCTCCAATAATAGCCCAGGGGATTCCTTAATCTTTCTATTTGTTTGCTTGAAGAAGAAAAAATACAATTCTGATCACTTATACTTCTTCCACAACCCATGGAAGGCACTGGCCAACAAAGTCTCAGAAAGAGTTAGCTGATTCACGTAAGAGGAATGTCCCCTAATATAAAAACATTCAGAGAGATGGGCTTAGGAAATCTAGATGGTAGTACTGAATGTATCATGATCAGATGGCGGTACTGATTGTAGACAAAAGAGTAGTTACAAGTATTATGCATTGTGTTGTATTGATAAGCAGATTTTTTTCTTAACAAGAAGTCACCAACTATAGACTAAGCTAAAACAATCAATTATGGACTTGTGGATCCCTAGGATAGTAACTCTTAAAAAGAAAATAATAACTCACTATTTTGTAATCAATAACATAAAATGAGGCAACTTTGGCAAAAAGCAGCCCTCTATGTTTGTGGCCATTTGCAAGCACAGAGCAGAAGTCAAAGGACTACTGAATCCACATTGTCATGTCTTTTTTTTTTTCCTATAATTAGACAAAGTAGCTCAGGCAACATTGCCTTTTCTTGTATTATGAGCCCAGAAAAGCTGTCTTTACTTTTGGGTTTTTTGGGAAATAAATTTTACAGGTAACATAGTATACGTTTAAGGTATATAGCATTTGATATTTATATATTATAAAATGACTGCTGAGGTAGCAAAATTTATCACATTACATCATTATAACACAATATTATTTTCTATATTCATTGTACTTTGCATTAGATCTCCATGGCTTATTTACTTCTCATTATAAGTTTTTACCCTTAAACACCATCACTCTTATCCACCCACCATGCCCCATCCTCTGGTAACCACCATTTATTCTGTTTTTCACAGGTTTAATTTTTTTAGATTCCACCTATCTGTGATATCAGACAGTATGTGTCTCTGTCTTACTTATTTTGTTTAGCTTAATGTGCTCAAGGTCCAACCACATTGTCACAAATGGGAGTTTATCTTCCTTTCTTGTGGCAGAATACTATTCCATTGTTTATGTACCACATCTTTTTACCAACTCACTTCATCTCTGTAATTTTCATGGGTTGAGTGCATGCCTTTGTGAGCCCAATCTACCAGATGTGGGTTCACTGGGACCAACTTTGCTACTCCCTTTCACCATTGCTTTACAGAAACAAACAAAAACACTGTTTTGGATATTAAATCAATCAGTAAATAGATCTTCCCACATTAATTAGAGGTTGGTCTGTTGGATCTGATATTGCACAGTTAAAATATTTTATTTCACTTAAGAGTCAAAATATCACCAAGAGATAAGTATGGTGACCCTATTTTACTGAAGAGTAAGTTGAGTTTCAAAGAATAAAATAAACCTAACAAGATATCCCAGCTAATAAATGGCAATGCCAAAAACCATTCCCCTGGCATGTAGTTACACTGTCTTTTTGGTGCGGGTCCTTTGTTAGGTTCTTGGCAATATTCAGTATGATTCAGTCAGAAGGCCTTTGTCAGTACCCAACATTGCAGTGATGAAGTACCGAACAGCATGACAGAAAAATAGAATCTGTGAAATGTCAACCTCTCATCATGATTTGAATGCTCGTGGAAGAGTCATCATCAAAAAGGGGCACAACGGTTAATCTAAAAAACTACATGGCTTAGTACTAGTTGAAACAGCAGTAATTTGATGTTAAGGCATATATTAATGTTGGAAACTACCACGCTTCAATTTGTATCAGTCTCTATTCAAGACAGACCAAAGTTTTTCACCTTATCAATTCAAAGAAGGAGCCCTAGTAACATTGAACTTTATAATTTGCTCCCAAGCATTCATTGTTAGCACAGGAAATACTCAGTCTTGTATAGTTAGTAGTCAATCTATGCTACCAATATTGTTTACCTTTATTTAGAGATGTATCCTAAAGGTCAACCAAGACAACCATACTGAAAAATTAATTGCTGTTTTAAAAATTACTCTGGACTACTATAAAACCTCTCCTAAATCAGTATAAGATACACTTTCAAGAACACAAATGGAAACATTTACTGGCATTCTTTCTCTCATTTATCTAATCATTCTGAACATACTTACTGAAACATCTGTATGTTTCTAAATCTCCTTTATGAGTTGGAGGTACAACAATGAATGGAAAAGACTGATTCTCCGTCCCCTCTGCCATCATACTCTATTAATCTGGAGCCTGTTTGGCAAGCCCTGTGCTAATTACTGTGGGTGCGATGATAATGATGATGATGGTTATGACATGATAATAGCTAATACCTATTGATTGTGTCTCTCTTAATATTCACAGCATTATCATCTTTATCCTGATGTACAAGTGCAGAAATGGGGCTCAGAGAAGTGAAGCGACTTGCCCCAAAACACAGAGTTACTAATTAGCAGGGATAGGATTCAAATCTAGGTAATCTGATCCTTTTGCACCTCTCCTACCCTTAAGGACTCTTTCAGTCTAGTGGAGGAGACAACAATTAATGTAAATAATCTCATAAATAAATAAGGAATCTTAAACTATGATCAACACTGTAAAGCAAAGAGACCTGAATTCATAAATGTGAACAACAGGGCGTACCAGCTTGAACGGTGCACCCCCCCCACCTGGTTTCCACACTCAGCTTGCTTTATAACCTGTGAGAGCCTCTCTGTTGCTCTTTCGGAATTCCTGCGGCTAAACTGCTGCTACCGCAAACACCTACAGCCCCCATCACACACTCAGGGTCAGCAGTGGCGGCTGCTTAGTCCTCATGTGACTCAAGGGCACATAATGAACTGGGTCTTAGCTCCAGGTTTTGCAAAATACCTCTCACCCTTCACCTTGTGGATTTGATGTTACCTTTAAAGCAAGAGCCATGGTGGATCTGTTTGGCATCCAGGCAAGCACACAAAAGCGTGAAGGAGTTAAAGCCTCATGGAGCATCTTTGCCTAGCGGGAACCAAGAGCCAGCCGAATCAATTCTTTTTCCTTCCTAACCCTGATGGACAACTCAGGGAGCTCATCAGGACTCTTGGAAGAGGCGGTGGGGGAAGGAGCAATCAGCTTGTCAAGAAGCTGGGGCCAGCTGAGTAATATACTCCTTTGCATTTACTATGTCTTTCCTTTAATGCCTGGCTTTCATTTTCCTCACTCCCACTTCCCCAGGATTGTACTTCCTGGGGAAATGTCCAGCCAAAGTGAAAAAGCATATGTTTTGGCCTCAGGCTCTATTTCCTAGGGAGCCAAAGCTAAGGGGTAAGGAGCGCTCACCTAGTGTGAGGGTCAAGAAAGGTCCCCTGAGAAAGCTACCTTTGTACTGACATTATCAGTGCATAGACTGATTGGAGATGGGGGAGTGGGGGAGAATTCGAGCTTGCCTGCAAAGTTCTGACTAAGGCAGAAGCACAGTGCTTCTGAAGAAATAAAAAAGGTCAGTAGGGAAAATGATATGAAATATAACAATAGTTAACACTCAAGGCGAGATTACTGCTATTACACATCTAACCATCACAAGTCTCTGAACTCAGTGTCATGAGCAGTCCCATTTTATAGATGAAGAAAGACTGAGAAAGGTTAAGGAAATTGCCCAACGTCATAAAAATAGAGAGGCAATATAGAATGATTTAAGAAAGCAGACTTTACAACTAAACTGCCTAAGTTTAAATTCCTGCTCTGATACGGAACTCTCTGTGATGCGGTCTCTTCATCTGAGAAATGGACTGATAATTCCATCTCCCTCACAGTATTGCTCCAGGATTAAATAACTTAGTATCTGTAAAGCACTTCAAGCAGTTTTAAATTCTTCCATTTTAAGTACTGTGTAAACATTTGATAAAGGATAAAGTCAGTTTCAAACAAAATTCTGGATCCAGATCCCATACTTTATATGCACTATTCTGTCTTTTAATATGTAAACGGTTAGATAAAGTTAACTGGGAAATAGAAAGGAGGACTATGATTAATAATGACTTAGCAAGATAAGTACAAAGTAGAGGTATAAAAGTGCATTTAGTAGCATGGCCCTGTAGATTCTTAAATACTGTTGCACTAATATTTTCAAATATGGATAATACAGTTTACAGTCCCACTAAATTAAAAAACATATAACAAAGGGTGGAAGAATGTAAATCCTATTCAATGTAATAGTTTCTCTGGGGATTTTACATGGAAAGCATGATCCAGACAACAATGAAATGTGTTCCTGCTTAACTAGTAGATGTATTGGATTTACTAGGGTTCCCCCGATTTCATGCAGACATGTGGAATACAGTGAGCAGCAAAAGGGCACAGTTCTGGAATGTTAAAGGCCTAAAAGTAAGGGGATTCTGTTGGAGCAAAACTTGGCCAGACACATTAGGCTTAATTCATGGCAGCTAGAATATTTGTCCTGACAATATGAATGGTTACAGTATCTTTTACTTGTTTGAATATAGGTGTTTCTTAATTAAAGTTCTTTTAATTGAAGGCATTGTAAGTGCTCTTCCTTTTCTAAACAAACAAACAAAACAAAAACCAGAATAAAAACATTTTAAATATATACAAAATGAATAAAACTTCACAACAGTGCATGGAAATTTAATAATAGCAGGATTCCTGAAAATATTTACACCCCAACACTGTGTCTATAATGGCTCTTCCAGGCAAATAGAAAATCCGGAATTTTACACAAGGTATTTGCACCATATTAAATAACAGGTATCTGTAGTTTTAGGATATTATTTCTGAGGCAGTATGGGATTTGTTAAATAAATTTATACTTGAATTCACAAAATCTTATTCATAATTTTATAATTTTAAGGAAACATAATTGAAGATAAAGATATTTAAATTTTAGAGGAGATTTTTTGTGTCCCTGTTTTAGGAAGTATTCATCGTTCACTACAGCATGACCCTGAGATGCTATGTGAAGGTTGTGTCCCACCCCGGACCTCTGCAAGGCCCCACCACCTTCCACACAAACTCAGCTTCTCCTTTGACCTCAGCAGACCTACTGGTCTGTTTCTCATTTGTAACTCTTCCCCTACCTCACTTAACAAGATGTTCTAACAGATCTGCTCACAACAGCTCTCCTCCTGCTTCCTGACTGAACAAGGTGGGCAATTCATTAAATTCTCATACACTTTTGGGATAACCCATCAAGAAGAATCTGAACTTAAGTGCTGGCTAGAGTCGCTAATCCAAAATGGTGATGGTAAAAATATCGTTAAGTGTTACACCCTTTGTAATATTCCAAAGTGGCAATGCTATGCAAGGATTTTTTTGTTTTGTTTTTATTGTTGCCCTGAATGATGACAGTACCAGATACTGGTACCAAAATGACCACACCAAGGATGTATTTTCTATATAAGAATTATTTTTATGAAGGTTCAAAGGCAAGCTCATTCTCATATATGAATGTGTAGTTAATTTTTCTTGTAAAAAGACAGGGAGCTGGACCTTCTGAAAAAAATAATTTCCTATATTGCCCAACAATTTCACTGTAGGGAAAATGTGTAGTGTTGTCAATTGTATAATTATATGTACGTGTATGATATATATGAGTATTGACCACATGTAACATATGCATTCAGTATTTATGTATATACATAAGTGTGCATGTGTTTATGTATACAAGTCATATATATGTATACATAGAATTTATGTGTGTTTATGTGATTTTCTACACTTGGTAAGATAAAGTTTCTTAGAGGTTTAAATTCATATTATCTTTGAATATATACATATGTATTACATATATAGGCACAATTTATATATGTTTTATATAAATAATATATGTGTATATGTGTGTATTTATTTATATGAATTCTTATCAAGTGGTTATATTTGATTTGACTTGCTTGTCAAATATTACCTGAAGCTTACACAGGTTTGGGGATTGTGTTAAATGGACAGAGATGGGTGATTTTAATGTTCAATTTTTTTCTAGTATCTCAATACTACTACTGTGAATTGAGGAGAAAAATCATTAAAATTCTGCTTTATTTATATATCCAATATCAATTTTTATATCAATAAAAATATCACAATAATAACTGATATAAACTAAGAATTCCACTTGCATTACAAGCTGATTTTTGCTTTCCTGTTCTTCTCAATTATGTAAATGCAAACTCAGAACATATTTAGAGAGTAAACTTTTCAAGTAGGAATTTATGGGTTGTTTTCTTTGCATGTAACAATGTGAGGATATAATGACTTGTTTTGATAAATTACCACAATATAAAATCATGATGACCTTGACCCAAGTCTCACATATGCTCTAAAGCAGCTCTGTGCTTCTGGAAAGTACTCCTGGCAGCAAAAGCACTACTGTTGTTATGCAAAATAATGTTTTCTTTCAACTTCTCTATCTCAATCTCAATGAGAATTTTTACAAGACTCCTTTCATTAGCTATTTTAATATCTTATCACTTTTGCTGCGTCTAGAGGAAGACTGGTTTGAAAGTTTCATATATGAATGCGTATTTAATTTTTCTTGTAAAAAGCTAGAGAGATGGACCTACTGATAAAATTATAAACTGATATCACATTATCTTCATTTATGATAGCTGAGGAAAGTCAGTTAAAATTTTATCCATAATGTCTAACACAGGTATTAATTAAGTAAAAGCATATGTAAAGACAACAGCAACACAAAACTAATTTTTTAAAGAATAAATTTATTTATTTATTTTGAGAGAGAGAGGGAGTGCAAGCAGGAGGAGGGGCAGAGAGAAAGGGGAAGCCGACTCTCTGCTGAGCACAGAGACCATTAAGGGGCTCAATCTCACGAACCAGAGATCATGACTGAGCCGAACCCATGAGCCGGTCACTCAACTGACTGAGCCACCCAGGTACCCCAAAACTAGTTTTAACAAAATAGGGCATCTGGGAGGCTCAGTCAGTTAAGCGTCAGACTCCCGGTTTCAGCTCACGTCATGATCTCATGGGTCATGAGATCGAGCCCTGCATTGGGCTCCATGCCCAGCAAGGAGTCAGCTTGAGGATTCTCTCTCTCCCTCTCCCTCTGCCCCTCCCCAACTCATGTGTGAACATGCACACTCTCACTCTCTAAAATAAATAAATAAATCTTTTTTTAAAAAAACCCCACTAATTTTAACAAAATATATCAATAATCAATCACTATTCATTATCTGACTAAATAAGTAGGAGTTAGAGACTCACTTACTATGTACCCTTGGTTGAACTGAGCTCCTCATGTTTTATGGCAAGAGATAGAGTCTGAATAGGACAGTAGGAATGAAAAGCGATGCGAGACTCAAGACCATTTAAGTACTAAATGGACAGGACTTTGGGACTGGCTGAATGTGAAAGGGAATTAGAGAAAAGAGTCAATTCTCTTTAGATGCTTATGAGATGGTGAGATCATTAATGGAATTATAGAACATGACGAGAGCCAGAATGGGAAAGGATTTCATCTTAGCACAGGTTAATGTTGAACAAGATAGGGGATATCTGGGAAGAAATGTCTACTAGATAGAGTTACAGTTGGAAATAGAAACCTAGATCTCAGGAGAGAAAGGTCAGGTGAGGATTTGGATGACTGTCTTGTCCATCATACTTGGAGAGGCACTAAAGAAAACCAAAAGAATGGATGATCTCATTTGGGAAGAGCTGACTTACAGGGAAAGCTGACTTACAGCTGACTTACAAATAACAAAAACCTAATGGAAGCAATTTTTAAGATCTAAGCTGAAAAAGAGGAATGGGTGAATGACTGAGAAAGGATGGTCGAGATGTCGAAGAATCCCAGAAGAGGTGTCACAAAATAGAAGGCAGACCTTCAAGAAAGATGGGGTAGCATATAAAAAGATGAAATAAAATGAGGTTTGGAAATATGCTATATAATTTAATCATTAGGAGACTACATTTAACCTTCACAGGAAGAGTTCTGGTAGAGCTTTGGAAACAGAAGCTACATGGAACAGCTTTGAAGAGTAATAGCAAAAATTTGAAAGTGAGGGGAAGACAACATTAATAATCAATATAGCCATATTGCAGTATTACAACTTCAGTTTTTTCTACATTTTTTTCATTTTACCTGTTACACTGGTTTATATATTTTTTTAACAAAAAGAAATAATAGATTCAATCTATTTCTAAAATTTTGCAACTTTGGGTGTCCATAATTAGAATCTTAATAGACTGTCTTTCACAAATTGAATCTCAATTTGAAGTCATAGTAAATTAAAGATGGAAACAAAGTCCAGAATAGTTTCATGTGATCTAAGTGGAGCTTTTCTTCTCAAACACAAGTAATACCAAAATTAAACTATCTGTGATCTTAGATCACTTAAAGATTTTGCTATTTTTTTCATAATTGTTTTTTGTTTTTGTAGTTCTCAAGGACAGCAAACTATAGGAACATAACCATTTACTTTTACATGCTTAAAGAGTTTGACAGAAAAAAAAGTAAGACAAACTTCACATCCTTTTTTAGTACACCCATAAACACAAATATTTATTTCAAATGTACCCTTTTCTTTGTGGGGAGTGAATAGGTAACACATTTCTTTTTTCTCTATTGTATGTCATGTATATTTTTTATGAATAATTAAATATATCCATAATTTTAGACCGAAGTTGTATGCTAAAACAACAACCACCACCACCACGTCCCTCTGGGACAACTGGCTGCCTGTGAGTAAAAATTAAGTACTCATGGAGATACATTTGCTGTCTGGATTTAATGATATATTGCAATTCCAACACATTATGATGAACCCATTTCCCTAAGTAGTTTATTAATACCTCTAGAACAGTGTGTACATAAATCAGAATTGTACCCAATTGTCATCATTATCATTTCTCCATTTCCTTCATAATTCTTTGTATTGATATCACACACTGGTATGATCTCACAACTTTGCAAGCTAGATATGAGATATTAAATATCATGGTCATTAGTAAACAGATAATACACTTAAGGTAGAGAGCTTTAAATTTAATATTTTCTGACTTCACTGTATAGTTAGCAATAAACTATGATGCAAATAGTAAAAAAAAAAGGCAAAATAATATTTATGGGTCTACATGGAAGCTTTTACGAGCATATTCCATTCTGTATAACTGTAAGAATGAGATCATTGCCCGGGATCTGTCTTTCTGCTTTAATTATCAATGAATAATGTCATGATTGTCATTTCTCAGCCATACTTGGCAGGGCATGGAGAAGAATCTGGACTCTTGAATATTGTTTAGTAGCTCTAACGATAAATGAGGATTACCCCACAATAAAGCAGCATTGTTTCAGAGACAATGTTAACTTTGTGATTAATGAGGTGATGGATGAGGAACATATGACTATTTCCAGGTTCATTCCAGCATTTTTCTTAACTTCAACCTCAGCCAAAACTGTCAGCACTAATGACAAGATGACCAGATAATGTTTCACCTGCGAGTGGGGATCTTGACTGCAATTTAAAATTTCCAAAACTTCCACAAGGCGCAGCTCTTATGTAAAGCCAAGATTTTTTTTTTCTTTCAAAAAGCTTAAAAACAAATGGGACAGCAAATCTCTGAGGAGGAAAAGAAGCAGTTCAGTTTGCACTTTTGGAAGTTGTGGAAGTATAGACTGATTAGCAGTGTGACTTGGCTGCCCAGAGACTGAAACATAAAAACAAGTAATTTTGTATTAAGAAGAATCTGAACAATAAATATGAGCCTAATTCTGAATGATCTAGTTATTCAAAATGCTGGAGCTTACAAATTCAGCTGAAAAGCTTTTGAAAGATATATTGAACTTTATCAGCTTACAGAAGATTTTCAATTCTTTGAGGATTACGACTTCAAATCTCTAAATTTAAGTAAATCTCAAGTATGCTAACCCTAGTAGTCAGTGCTGTGGACCATCATCAGCCTTCTTCAGGGGGGAAGTTCTCGCTCAGAGAAAACACATTTATGCTAGCAATACTTGTGGTGTCAAAAAGTCCCATACTATGATCAACTTTCCCATTAATTCATTAAGAAGAATCATTTACTATACATCCCAGGAACATTTTCAAAAAGCTGAATGGAAATGTGTTTCTTAACAGGAAGGATCTGTACTTAAACTCAGATGTATGCAATTAGCAAATTATTTTAACCCATTTCCCCTCTGTGAAATGAAAATATAGAGCCAAATATGGGAGGTCCTTTCTAACACACTGAAACACTCTAAAATCATAATATTTTAGAACTGAAAGAAATCTTAGATGTCACCCAGTCTAAACCCTCAATTTTATACATAAGAAAGTAAAACGTAGTGCTGACTTGAGAAAAGTCACACAATCCTATTATAAAACACAGTAAGAACCCAAAGCCACGAGTGATTTAAAAATATTTTTACTCTGAAAAAATGTATTTGTTTGATGCTTTAATAACTCAAATGTGACCATATTTCCTGAGGACATGTAAAGGAACTTTGTCAAGGTGATATTAGCCATATACACTGTCACATATGTCAAAAACAAAAGTGCTTTTATTCTGTAAAAATATATTATCAAACCAAGTATTTCATCTTTCTATGTTAGTGAATTCTTTTATAAAATAATTAGGTATGTTCAATGTGATTAAGAGTAGACCTAAAAGTCACTTTTGACTGTACATTTACAGCAAACATGAGAAGGAGACTGAGCAATAGAAAATCTTCCATCCTATTTTTATAGCTTCACACCGAACTTTTTATGTTTGTCATGTATTTCATTAACATGGCCAAACTTAATTTTCTTCAATGTAAAATATCAAGAATCTATAAATATACAAGTATACTTACCAAGAAAAAATAAGTTTGTTAAATGTAATATCAATGCCTTTCCACCTTATTTAGAATTTTTAATGTAACTCAGCTAGACACGACTATAGGCTAAAAAACAAAGAAGTAAAATGCTTCAAGAAGCAGGATTTAGAGAGGACTTAAATGAGTTGTAAATATAAATGGTTGGATTTTCCATGTGTGCCTTAATTTTCAAATGCTGTGGTAGAAATCCTTCCAAGTCATCATCAAATAATAGAGCATTAACAATGAACCGGAGTTTAATAACCAAAGTAAATGAAAGGTCGAATCTGATTCAACTTGGACTTGTGCAAAACTTTTGGGCAAGTAAACGATGGAATGTCACTTTAAGTGGAAGCTCATTGATACAAATATGTACAAAGTGGGAATCCATTCTGAAGCAGAAATCTAATTTCACTTCTAGTTTGCTTTTATCCTTAAGGAATGGAAGATGACCTCAAGTATCAAAAATAATTGCTGTTTGATGCTGTTTGAATAAGCAGAAGATATGAAGAAAGAACTGTGGAAACCAAGGTAACAGTTTTCCAAAACAGCATCTCAGATTTCAAAGATTTCTGTGAGGTTACATTAATCCACATATGGATTATATCATTCTTGACATTTTACTGAAAGTAGTAAACTACAACATCCATGAAAAATTCAGTCTCTGAAGATATTCTTTCCATGGAATGCTTCTTCATACACCAACGTGCATTTATTTGACAAGAAGTTCTGGGTGGGGGGCGTGGGGCAGGACGTGGATAAGGGAGATTATTGTTTTGCCTTCATCTTCCTTTGGACATAAAGTAAGTAATTATCTCTATAGCTTTCTACTTCAAATTAGAATCTCTTCAAACTTGGGAAAAATACAAATCTGGATTTGTAGTGGTGGGGTTTTATCCTTTTCTTTTTTGTGAAGAGATATTTCTATTTGTCAGTGTGTAGTCTCCCAGAGGAGGGTAAAGTATGAAAGAATCGAAGAATCCTTTTTCTATCAAACTTTGAAAGTTGCTGATAAAATTGTGTCTGTTGGACTTTACAACATTTGAAACACATCTCTAAATATTGTAAAACACATGTAAACAAAATGGGTGAATTTTGCACCATCTGAAGGCCTTTATATGTCACAGAATTTAATTCTTTTTTTTTTTTTAATTTATTTATTTGAGAGAGAGAACGCAAGAACGCGAGCATGGGGGGAGAGGCAGAAGGAGAGATAGTCTTTTTTTTTTTTTTAAAGAAAAGGGTGGAATTTAATCTTTATTTATAGGAGAGATGGAGTCCACGCTCAGCTGGGAGTCCCTGACACAGGGCTCCATCTTACGACCCTTAGATCACGACCTGAGCCGAAACCAAGAGTTGGGCACTTAACCTACTGCGCCACCAAGGTGCCCCAGGATTTTATTTTATTTTTTTTTAAAGATTTTATTTATTTGAGAGAGAGAATGAGAGAGAGAGAGCATGAGAGGGGGTTAGGTCAGAGGGAGAAGCAGACTCTCTGCTGAGCAGGTAGCTCGACGTGGGACTCGATCCTGGGACTCCAGGATCATGACCTGAGCTGAAGGCAGTCGCTTAACAAACTGAGCCACCCAGGCACCCCCCGCCCCAGGATTTTAATACTTAAAAATGCTTTTCTAGGTTAATTTTGTTATCCTCCAATCAATTTTGTGGATAAGGAAATGGAAAGAGTTGAGCTGGGACTCAAACTCTAAAATTCTGAGTCTAGAGACCACCTCTTAACTACCGTGATCTGTTTCTTACCTGAGCAGACACCTGCACAAAGACCCCCCCCAATAATATGGAAGTGCTTTTTATTTTTCATTGAATTGCATCAATTTGTGATAAAGCATGTATGTACAACAAAATCATTATCCTGCCAATAAACATCCATTCCAGAAAATGCCATTTTATAAAAAAAGACAAGTTCTCAAAACTGCTTTATAGTGTTAAACAAAATTGATAATCTCAGATTAAAGGAATGAATGAAACTTTGAAATAAAGCACTGAAGAATAAGAACAACATCTAGCAGTATATAAATAAGAAAAGATCTTTTGAATATAGTACTGGATGCCACGGAAACAGGTAACTAAATTGGACTGTAAAACCTGTCCCATAGACAATGCATATGTTCTCATCAAATAACTGTCACATACACATTCTCTGTCTTGTGAAAGCCTACCATGTTCCCAGGTGTTTAACAAAGCAGCATATAGTGAATGTAAAAGAATGAGAACTTGGGACAGGGGAATATGAAAAGATTATATATTTTCCAGCAGAATCTTTTTTAAAAAAGTTTTTTTCTTAGTTTACAAACTTTGAAAAAAAATTAGGCAATTTTTGTGGGCTAATTTTTGTGGGCTACCTAGTATTTTTAGCAATTGATTTTAAGTTGTTTACCCATTTTTCCACAGTCATCTTCTCTTAAAAATAACACACACATTTGTTTAGTCACTTTCCCACCCTCTCCTTTGAAAGTCTGAATTCTAACTTGAAGCCCATGCCTGAAACTGGTGAAATGTAGGAATTATCATGAACAATATATAAAGACATGTTTTTATAGATGATAACCTAAAGTTTTGGTTTTCCAGGATTTCTGTGTGGTATTTCAAAGTTTGAAATTATTCTTCTACATACTTTTAAAAAGCTAAAAGAGTGCCAAATGATGTTGCTGTTTCTCAGGTTAGGGCAAAAAGGCCAGAAGAGAAAAAGAGATTTTCTACACTTCCAAGGTATGATTCAGTCCTAAAATACACATGTCTATTCCTGCTGGCTGTTTACCTGCATATTATAGAGATAATAATACTTCATGAATAAACCAGGAAAACGTTACTATCTAAATATATGGACTTGTCAGTGCAGAACAAGCTTTCCAAACTTTATTGAAAGGTGTTACATGTCCTAAACATTTTCAGTCATAGTGTGGAGTTAGAAAGGCTTATGCTAAAGCAGAAAACCACAGATGGCTGAGATCTCCTTCCATAAGGACTCTTAAGTCTGAAACCTGACTGAAAGTCAGACTCACCTCAGAACTAAATCTGATTCACTGATCTCACAACAGAGATTTTGATTCTGTTGCTCTGTCCTAATACTTGAGAATTATTATGAAAATATAAAATAGAACAGAAGAGAAAACTAAATAATCATATAACCCTTGGTGATTCTGATAGCCAGCCAAATTTTAGAAAGACTTCTACGCTGGATATTTGTTTAATTTGGGGCCACCTTGCAACCAAACACTTCTCTTATTTGTAGGGAATCCCAAAATATGAGAGGGTGAACCTTTGTGCCTTTCCCCAGTGCATAGTAAAGAAACACATACTCTCCAGAGAAATGCTCTGTCTTTGACCAGCTACTTACCACACATTCTTGGGTACAGAGAAATAAAGCCTGTTTGTACCAATGTTTTAATCATACTTACGATATAATACGCCTCTAGTCTTAATTGGAAAACAAGCTTAGAAGAGTGGGAAATCCCTAGCCCAGGAATAAGGAAAAGTTGAATTCATGCACCTAATATATTCCCTAATTTGATATGGGACCTTGAGTGTGTCATTTAATCCCACCAGCCTTTAATTCCCTTGTCCATAAAATGAAAAGATATGATTTGGTAATCTCCAAAGGTGCTTCTTGGAAAATAAGGACCACATCTCTCAAGTATCACTGAAAATATACTGAAGTATAGAAGAAATGTTTACCTGCTTTCTCCTTCCCAATCTCACCATGGATCAGACTGTAAAGTGATCCCTGAAGCAAACCAGCTAATATACTTTACAAAAGCCAGGAGAGTGAGTCCAGCACATGCACACAACCTGGCTGTGACTTTCCTGTCTGCTGATAGATACAAGATCTTGTCACTAGTACAGTCAATGGGGTGCAAAATCCTGTGGAATTCACTGAATTGAACAGGACACCCCACATAACGATGGGAACCTCAGACACCAGCCATGTCATGTGTTGTCATCACTGATTGTGTTCCTGTTCTCGCTCCAGGGCCAGCCAGAGAGTCTGTTATTTACATTAAAGGAAAGGCTGTTCAGATCAGATCAGATCTTAAGCAATTATTTTGACTTCATCAAGAAGGGCTCTTTGATTTTCAAGTTAATGATTTGGCTTTTGAAAAGTATACACTCCAGATAACCAGCTTTATCCTGTATGTGGTGCCCTAGAATCCTAACCTATCATGCCATTCATCGTCTGGGATAGGTACTGGAAATGTAATCTTGCACAGTAACTTTATATCGTGTTATGTCAGACAAATGAGCTAATAAACATTGCACCTGCAAGTGATACAGCTTTGAGGCTGAAGAATTTAGACACATGATTGCTCATGCATAGTTTTCAGTGGAATCAATATAAAAATCTGCATAGATGGGGGCACCTGGGTGGCTCAGTCAGTTAAGCATCTGCCTTAGGCTCAGGTCATGATCTCAGGGTCCTGGGATTGAGCCCCACATCGAGCCCCACATCAAGCCCCACATCAAGCCCCACACTGGGCTCCCTGCTCCCTCTGCCCCTCCCCCTGCACGTGCTCTCTCTCTCTCTCTCTCTCTCACTCACTCTCTCTCAAATAAACAAATAAAATCTTAAAAAAAATACAATCTTAAAAAAAATAAAAATAATTTGCATAGACAAAGAAAGGATGCATTGTTTTACCTAATTATTTGCTATGGAGAAATGATAGACATTAAAACAACATGTCATTAATATGAAAAAGAGGGGACATCTTGAAATAAGAAGCTCTTTTATGTTTGTGATAAGAGTTTAAAGTGACAAAAGTAAAATGAGGCAGAGCCCGAAAAGGGAAGAAGCCAATGACAGTGCAGAAAGATAGAATGGATCTAACACAAACATAGGTGATATGAAGATCATTCTATGTCCATAGGATTCTACAGTTGACAAGACCTGAGAAATACAACCTGCAAGGAAATGAGTCACTGAGAGATTCGGTAACTTTCCTGAATTTCATAATAGGACTAAGATCTCCAGACTTCTGATCCAATGTTCTTTCCACTGTGTCCCATAGCTACAGTTTTGGGTTATTTAAATATTGCCCTGAGTATAGATGTTTCAAATTTGAAAGAGATTATCATCTTTTGTCATCATCTTTCATGGGATGAAAATGAGAAGCTGTGGTGGTTTAGGTTAACACTTGCAAACATAATTTAGTAAGAGTCAGGTAAATAAACACTGACCTTCCTTCTCATACATCATGCATTCCTGCATCCCATCTATACTAAAGGCCTACCCTATGTCAAGCTGTTTCCCCTCTGGAAAGGGGGCCAAGCATATAAATATGGTTTAAAAATATATATATATACATGGTAGGAGTGGCAATGAGAAGTTAGTAATAGGGCTAGGACTAAGGTGGAGCCAAATTATAATGAATGTGTTGCTGGTAAGGATTTTAAACTATTTTACTGCAACCAAGAGTCTGTGGATGACTTTAAGCAAAAAAGTGACACGAATGGGTTTATTTTGGAAAATTGCTCTAGTTTATTGAGGTAAATTAGTAAGAAAAGGGGAGAGAGGGTGACCTAATCAGAAACAGTTATCATAGCTTGAGAAGATGGTGAACCTGAAATAAAACAGACATAGAAGTGTCTGATTTACTAATTATTTCTGAGACAGAAATATTAGTCTCAAGTAGTAATCAGAAAGCGATTATAAATTACTGGTGCATATAATAAAGGATTACTCAGCTTTCCACATTGGAGTATGGGGACCTAGTCATGTGGGAGTAAGTGTGGATTGATGAGTACAGAGAAGTTCTGCTCAAGACATCTCCAGTTTGAAATTCTATGAGAAAGATAAAGCTGTCTTGATCAGTTGACTCTAACTTTCTGAAGTTTAAAATGGAGGATGGAGTGGAAATGGGGCACTGAGTAGCCCTCAGAATATAGGTGATGCCACGGTGGGGCAGGGAAGGGGAGAGCACTAAAAGCAAGATAAGGATAAAATCATATAACTTCATGGAAAAAGGACTTGTAGCATTTCCTAACACTAAGTAACAAATCAGTAACAGGATATCATAAGCAGGGTGTGATGAGATTTGTTTCTAAACTGACCTAATTTGGGCTGGAATTCTCCTTCTGGCTCTATTCTAATTCAGACACTTACCAAAATTAGCTGACATCTTTAGCATCAAAGTGCAACACACTTTGGCATGGAGTTTTCTTTATCCCATTCCTCCCATTTCACAAGAAAATTTTATAGTCTGGGTGGTTCTTATAGTTCATAGTCGTCTTTGTTAGTATATGAAGAAAACTATTGGAAAAGTCACCTGTCATTGCCACAGGAAAGTGATGATGATTGGTTGAAGCCCCACCTAAGGTTAAAATAAGTGAGAATTAAGTGTGTGTTGGCCATGATGACTGACTAAGGAATAAGAAACATTAACCTCTATAGGTTCTTAGGTGTGAGCAAGAATGGAAGAGCTATGGCATTAATATTTATTGCCACATCATTATAGGACTGTGGGGTCAAAAAATATTACTTCTAGATTGTAGCAGTCTCTCTTCACTGCTTTAAAGAGAAATAGTGGCATAAAAAAGGAAAAGAAAATAAGAGATGATAATACTTAATACAAAATATTTTATTGGGGAAATCCTATCCACAGTTCCTAATAATGGGGTCTAGAAAAGTGCAGTGGAATCTTTGTCAGTAGAAAAGGACTTTGGGAACACTTTGAGAATGACGTAAGCGTTGGGAGTTACTACCATCCAGTCCTTGAATCTCTGCCAAAGACACCACAGCTTAACAGGAAGAAGAGCTGGACAGTTTCTTTGATTCTGGAAAGGCACAACGCATCTCTAACAATGAAGAGGAATATTTCTTAATGATAAAAAAGATCAATCTGTGACAAAACTATAACTCTCTTAATTATATATACCTAATATCATAGCTTCAAAAATTTGAAGCAAAAATTATGACAGAACTAAAGGATAAATTGATAAATCCACATTCCAAGGAAATAACATATCTCTCAATAACTGGTAAGACAAGAAGACCAAAAAAAAGCTAGTGAGGATATAGAAATTAGGTTAAGTTTGTTAATTGTGTGATTTACAGAATTCAATTTTTTTCAAGTATTCCTATCACAATTTTTGAGCTAAGTGCTGGACTATTATCAAGTTTAATAAATTTCAAAAGACTGAAATACTTCAGACTATGTTCTCTAAATATAGTGGACTTAAGATAGCAACCAATAGGAAAAATCTAACTAAAAAACACCTAAATGTTTGGAAATGAAGTGATACACCTGTAAATAACACAGTGGTCCAAGAAGAAGTCACAACAAATTAAATGATAATGAAAACATGACAAATTGCGGGATGCATACAAAGCTGTGCTTTGAGGGTACTTTATAACCGTAGCACACATATTTAAAAAGAAGTTTGAAAAATCAATGATATAAATGTGAATATTAAAAAGTTTAAAAAATAAAATTAAATCTAAAGAGAGGGGAAGGAAGGAAATAATGAAAGAGCAAAAACAAAAGAAACAGGAAACAAATGTACCACAGACTCAACCAAAGATGGTTCTTTGAAAGAACTGAAAAAATTGATGTACCACTTATAAGACTGATCAAAAAAAATATAAGGAAGGCATGCATTACCTCTATAAGAAATAAAATATAGATATAATTATAAATCCTACAGGCCTAGAAAAAGTTTATAGAATGATATTATAAATAATTTCATGCCAAACATTTGAAAATTAGGTAAGTTGGACAAGTACCTACAAGCAAAAACTTATAAAAAAGGAAACAATAATTAGAAGATCTGTATAGTGGTATATTTCCTAAATAAATTAAACTAGAAACTGTCCTAAACTAAATGTGTAGACCCAGATGTTTTCATGGATGAATTCTTCCAACCAGAAAGGAAGAAATAATGCCAAATTTAAACACTTTCATATACTAGAAAAAACAAGACCTCTCTATTTTGTGGCTAGCATCTCTGTAATACCAAACTCTGAAAATGAAATTATAAACAAGGAAAATGATAGGGCAGTATCTGTCCTGAAAATATGAGATGTCTCAGAGCTGGAGAAAAGAAATCATCACCTACTTAAAACTGTTACAGAGAACCAACATTTTTAAAAGGTCTTATGCTTACTGTTCAGTTAGATTTATACATGAATGAAATATGCAGGTGAATAAGAAATTTTAAAGACTGGCAGGTCAAAAGAAGTAAGTGAGATGTGGATATAAGATAGTGATAAGCACAGAGAAGTAAAAAAAAAGTAATTAAAAAAGCTGTTTTGTCTTTAAGTATGGGAAAATGAGAGAAAAGTTTTTAAAAAGAGAGAGATACAAAGTGATAGGAAAAATGTTGTCTCGGAAGATAGAAACAGAACCAAGAAACCCAAATTACTTGTGTCTGTGGTCATGAGCACACGAGCAGGCTTCATCAATTTTCTCATGTTCGGTTGAGGTCTCTGGGGTGGCTTATACCTTGGCGGTCAGGGAACTCTGCTCAGTGTTAACAAATGCACATTGTAACTCATTTCTTAAAGCATAACAGAGACATTTTTCCCAATTTGGTGGGGGGTAAGCAAGAAGTTGGGGCCTGATGGAGATTGATGGCAGCCTTGGAAGAAAAGGTAGATGACGGATTACAGGCTTCACTTTCTTCACATGATGGCCTCGTGATCATTACCAGGATTGTGTTACTCCTTCTATTTTTGTAATCAAGGAGGAGTAACTCTTTGTTTACAAACAAGGCTACCTTTTCAGGGAAACACGCTTTATTCCTCTCTATCAGTTTCTCTTTTATACATGGGCCTTATCTGGGGCTCCCAGATCTGAAATATTCTAAGACTACTGGTATAGTTACAGATTCATTTTTTGGTAGTGTTATTAAATGAAGCTCTATTCTACTTCACTGCCTTTGTACCATTTCTGTGTTTTGGGGGTTAAGAAATGCTTGTCAGCAGTAGTTCTGGATTTCACATTCAGAAGAGATGATTGCAATCGACTGCTTTTTCTACTGTACTAGCAACCCACGCATTGGATTTTTGCTATGTATTCTGTAGACAACACAAACAACCCTTCATGTGTACACAGGTGTTGCTATTAAATATTTTCAAGCAGATATGGGGTCCAAGAGTACTGTTCAGTATCTAGACTATATCACCCAAGCTTAGGGGTCTCTAGGACTACAGCAACACGGAATCTCTAGAAAGCCAGGGGTATAATTTGGAATTTAGGAGACAGAATATTATTTCTAGGAAGTGATGTGGTCTCTGTCAAGTTCAAACCTATCACCCTGGGCTTATGAAAAATACTTTCTCATGAATTGAAATAAACAAGCTTGAGAAGCTGACAACACCTAGTAAACATGAACAAATGGAGATTTTGTTTGACAGAACAAAATATTCAAATGATTCCTGATTTTTTTATAAACCATCCTAAATAAATATATAAGGAGAAAAAGACAAGTTTTGTAAAAAGGAAAAGCTAAATATAGACAGACTGACAAAATGTGGTAGTTTAAAAGAAATAGTGCTGCAATTAATTTAAGGAAACTTAAGCTAAAGTATAAGAACCCAGGCACAATACACCCTGAATTTAATAGTGATTTTATTGTCATGGCAAATAAAATTTAGTGTTCAGTTAGGATTTTTGAAAAAATATGATAAAACTTCTTTACATTTTATTTTTTTTTAAAACTTATAGGTATTTTGACTAAAATATGTTCTTAATGGAGAAAACTTCTTACTCACTGGGGAAAAATGGGCAGAATTATTTTGTTATAAGTAACTTATTTTCTCTACCTAATGCCTCACAAAAAATATGCAAATGAGACAAAAACCAAGAACCACTAGCAACAGTTTCTTTGCTGCCCTGTTTTCTTGATGACCGCCAGGCACCTCCCCCATCCCTCCCATCCTCTACAGAAGATCTGTCAAACCCCAGTCAACCTGAATAAATGAAGAAAAGTAAAGACTTAATGAAAAAAACAGGGAATTATTTTTTCCAAAATTGACTCTAATCTATTACATTTAAAATAATAGTGGGGAAAAAATAAAATAATAAAATAATAGTGGATTAAAGTTTTTTTACAAAGATTTTAAATATAAAATTCTATTTTATTCTCCAATTTGGTAAAAAAGAAAAGGTCCAAAATAAATTGTAAGAAATAATTAAAATGAAAAAATATAAGTGTGAAACAAAACAAAATGACTGAATACGTAAATTATAATAGGAGTTAGAAGCCATGGAGTGGATACACAGATGAACATGTCAAAAGCCATATATAGTTATAGCTTTGTGACTGTAGCATCTTATAACCTCTTGTGCTAGCAAATTTAATTTCGGGGATAAGTGAATATACTAGATAAAATTAAATAATATACTTAAATTGATAAAGATGAAGATTATAATTTTACTTTCATAATAATTTTGATATCTGATCAAATATCAAATTTGATGGACAAAAGAGGTCAAAGATACAGTCTTCTTGCTGGTGGTTCTAAACTGTCCTGGGAATAGTTTGTGAGATGGTGGACAGTGATTCTGTTTATACAGCATGTTCTCAATTTACTTAGATATATGACTATTTTAAAAAATATATTTAAATATTGCTAGCTTCCTAACCATGCACGAGTTCATTCTTTCCCTGAACACTATGAAAACTGACTAGAAACTTTAGCATTTTATTTCAACATATTTCATAATCACATCTTTATTTTACTTTCATACTATTTTGCCAAATGATGTCAGACATTTTGAGGAAAAAAGTACATAAAATGGGCATGGTTTTCCAAAGTAATATTCAGAGCCCTTAAAAATACTTGAGAACATTTAGAAATTCTTGGAATGTCAGTGACAACAAAAATATATTTTCCCCTACAATGTAATTAGAACAGACACACTTCAGCTTCTGAGGACGACTTAGCAAATTAAAAATCTTAAAAAAAATAAGAATTCAGAATTGAGTCTTCAGTGGTTTCTTTCTTTAATGATATACGTATAATTTTTCCCTAGATCTATTTAGAATGAAGCTCTGTTTCTTAAAAGGAAAGGAAATGGCACATTTTACTGCTGACCCATAAGCAAAGGGAGCAAGGTATAAAGCCACTAAGTTTATTGAAATGTGGAACCTATTTTCCCCAAACTTTTCAAAAGCTATTCAACCTGAGCTTCAGCTTAATAGAAGGCAGTTTTTTAATATCATACTCCTAGTGAATCTGGTTAGCCTTCGTTATTAAAGATGTTCTTTGGAAGTGTAGTTTCCCAGGGAAATTACTAAAAAAAAATAGTTTTGACTCTTTGATCATTACAATGTGTACTGAGAGCCAGACACCGTATTGCAAAAGAAGAATTTTGCTTTGTTTTGTTTTGCTTTTCCAGGGAAACATGCTAAGGGACAGTTGACCTGTGTCATACTCTCTACCTTCATGGTAATATTTGAAAATGACTTTAAGCAATCAGACTCAATAAAATTTAAAGAAGCCCATTCTTAACATTATCACGGATCATATAACATAGACCTTATTTTATCACCTATTTGGCAAAGCATGGGAAAATATTGGGCTTTGATCTAACCCTAGAAAATCATTAAGGTTCACATCACATATTTCATTTATTGTTTTAAAGGTTTTATTTATTTATTTGACAGAGAGAGAGAGAGAGAGCACAAGCGGGGGGAGTGGCAGACAGAGGCAGAGGGAGAAGCAGGCTCCCCGCAGAGCAGGGAGAGCCTGATGTGGGACTTGATCCCAGGACCCTGGGATCATGACCTGAGCCGAAGGCAGTCACTTAAACAACTGAGCCACCCAGGTGCCCTTCATTTATTTTTTAAAAAATATTTATTTTACTTATTTTTTTTTACCTAATTTTATTTTATTTTTATTATTATTTTTTTATTATCATGGAACACATTTCATTTAAATCACAAAACACCTAATAGTGTTAAACAGTTGGTAGGTACTTAGTAAATATTTAAAGATCATTGAACTTTGATTCTCACAAACTATTCCCAGGACAGTTTAGAACCACCAGCAAGAAGACTGTATCTTTGACCTCTTCATGTCCAACAATAGGTACACAGAAACACATTCTATTGTGACCCTTATACTATATGTAAACAATAAAAGAAATATGATTTGCACTAATAACTTGTTATTTAAAAAACAATAGAAAAAATGACAATATTTGATAAACTGATTATGTGTTGAGTTGTTTTATTGAAGATAAAGATTTCTATTCAAATAGAATAGTTTGGGAAATGTTACAATGTAACATAATTTATCCTTACTTTGATTTGTAATAACTAATAAAATATAAAGATTCCAAAAAATTACATACTCTGTAATCAAACTATGACCACTGCTCTAAAAAAAAAGGGAAGTCTATAGTTTTTAATGATTGTTTTTAAATTTAGGAAAGGCTCTTGAATATGTTCAATATAAATAACTGAAAAATATTACTTTCATAATGACCATAACAATAAAATAACTAATAATCTGTTATAAGACTTGTAAAAATCATGGGGAACATTTTACTGGTGGAAGAAAACCCTAAACAATGATAAAAGTTGTTATAACTTTACAAAGAATTTTCTTTAATGCTGTAGAAAAAGAAGACTCTAAAATTAAAACTGTTATTAGGAGCAGTTGAAAGCTGGCAGGAACTGAAGCTGTGCATTGCAGTCTTGGCTATTGTTGTATTATTGCAAAGTCCCATAGGCAATCCTCACATGTACAGTACATCCTGGATCTTTTGATTCTTTTGTCCACCCTCCAACCTGCACGGCCAGGAACCTTCAGCCAGGAAAGATTTATGGAGCTCCTACTAACAGGGTCAACCCTGTTTTATCACCAGAGGCCTTCTTCATAAAAATAATAACATCCATCTATAGCTCTGTTGGGCCAAGTCTCTTGGCACTAACATTTTGTGTTTATCTTAACAACCAGTGCACATTCAAAGCCCCCAGTTGCAAGGAGCACCGTCATCAATTCTACTGGGCACGGTAGCCCAGACTCCTGTGGTCTTTCAACCTGATGTCATCTAAGGTAACGAATTGGTCACATTGTTCACTTCAAAAGGTTGGTAGGGTTTGCATTTCGAGATTAAGATGGTGAGTTTTAAGAACAATTTGCAACAAAAAAACATATTTCAACAGAATCATAAGGAAATGACCCCACAGCACAATAGAGACAAATTAAAACACTACAAAACTCTGAATTGAAAGAGGTCTAATTTGAGAATACTTATCAATAAGTTATTAAAATGTAATACTTGTTTGGCTTTTAGGAGTCTTCCCTAAGCTATTTAAAAATATTAGATTTATATAAAAATAGACTTCTAAGTTGTAAACATTACATAATTTTTCATGGGAAAAACTCACTCTACTTTTACCAATTTGGCATTTAGGATACTTCATGAATGAACTAAACTATTGTGCCTGAAATGTTGATAATTTATTTAAATCATTCATTTTATTTTCTGGTAGTATAAATTTGTAAGATTTTACAAAATGTTTTGGGATTTCCTCTTGAAAAGGAATGTGCATAAAATCCAAAGAAATGCTCAATATTTTATTGTAATTGCATAAAGTAGTTTCCTCAGAAAGATCATTCTTAACAATCTTAGTCCCCTGTGCTGTGATGAGAGAGTCTTTTCATGGGTATTTGGCCAAAGATTCTTTTTCTAGAGTTAATACTCCCACTCTTCTTCCTTAGGTGTCTTGGGATTTTTAACATCCGCAATACAGACAGGAACTTGGTTTTATGCCTCAAGAAAAGAATAGAGCTTTTTTCATATAATAATCTGCAGTGCAATTACCAGTGAAAAAGTAATATTGTGCACCATAAACTGAACAATCTGCAAGGAACATTTTAGTAATAGACAATTCTAAATGCAGAGACCATAAGGAATTTAAATCAAGGGAAGAGAGAAATCAATACAAGAAAATAAAAAAAACCTCACTATTTCATATACAAAAGAAGTTGGGGGGATAGAGAATATCTATTGTCTGCCATAAACTTTGAGCTCATCAGAAATCTATGTTTTTAAACATAGGTTTAAATATTGAATATTATAAAACATTGAATATTACAATATTCAATATTGAATATTACAAAATGCTTGAGGGCATTAAGTAATCAGCTATATTGGTGAAACTAGTCATCAATATAGCTTACTAGTCATCAGCTCAAGAATCAATATTTTGATAAGAATGTCACCTACCATTAGGATTTATGTTAGGTGGAAGCACAGAAGAGAGTCCTGACGGTTTAGCATCTGGAAGTCTGAGGATTCTAATCTGTTCAATCTTATAACTAGGTTGTATTACAGGTATTTACATGTTTTATTAGTTTCTCAGTCCATTAATCAACAAAGATGTATCAAACAGCTATTGTACGTCCAGCCCCTGGAAGATACAGAGATGGTGGAGAAAAAGTCCCTACCAACCAGCATGTTGTGGTCTAGTTGGGGAACAAACATGTGAGGAAGCAATAATTATTCAATGTCATGTGTGCAAATATAAAAACAGAACAAAACAAAACAGAAACTCTACTGGGAGGTAAGAGAGAAGCATTGCCGAGGAACAGTATTGGCCTCACAATGATCTTAACGTGACTTGTTGAATTAATCTCATACTAGTATTTATTCGATTTGCTCTCCATTTGCTCCAAGACTGAAAATAAGTAAATTCACTCATATTTTTACCATTAAACACTTAAATATAGTACTTACTATGTGCCATACCACAAAGTAAGCACTATATAAAATTCCCCCCAAAATTTAACAATATTAACTCTTTCAAATCACTTCATCGTACTAGTAACAAAAAATAAAGTACCATGTCCTGAGGCTCCAGCACAGCCAAGGATGAAATCCCAAAGACAAAACAGATTATCATAGAGCACGTTTTAAAGACATGACATTAATCAGTTCCTAGAAAATTCACACTTCTGTATTTGTGAGGATCACAGAGCATACCAAAGGAAACCTACAAGATGGAGACAAAAGACTCTTCTCAGGACAATTATTTTTTATATATTTGTAGTAAATAGATACTATATAGATCTTAGAATAGAACTGACTAGCCATTTCTGAATCCTAAATTTTAATTTTAGTTTATTTTTTTAAATTTTGAGGAAACTGAAATTCTGTGAACTGAAATGACTTGCTTAATATACAGCTAGAATCCAACTGTCATAGAAGTCTCGTCCTTTTTTACACTCTACTCCATGCCAGGTCCTTCTGCTGGGCTACTAAAGCAGATAAATGCAACTTACTGCAAGCCACTTAGCAGGTCCTTTTGAGGCCCCATACTACCACTACAGTAGTAGTATTACCACTACTACTATTACTAAATTCACTCACTAGAGGTGGAAATGACCTGATTTTCCACAGGGCTATACAAGTTCTGTGGAAGCCAGAAACGAAATCTTCTAGAACTGTAGTTCCCAAATTGTGTCCTTAGGTACCCTGGTGCCCTTCACAGCTATGCTTGATGTCTATCTAAAACTACACAAATTACTAGCTCAAAGTGTTCACAAGTCCAAATTACAAAGCACTACATTTATTTCTATGACATCCTGTCTTCATGAAGTGGGGGTTTCATAAAACACCATGGTTAATGCAATGCAGGAGAGGAAATGAGAACATTGGTGTACAATCTGATTTCCAGATTTGAGTAACTGTGCAGTGCCCAAAAGACACAATATCCCATTAGGAAGTAATTGTGGTTGTTGAAGAATGAAATAAATGTTTTCAATTTATATGTCTTATTTTTTTCAAACAGCTACTAAGTTGTTAGGACATAAATAGTTTTAAGTTGACTTGACCTAACTGTCTAATACACAGAACTGATGGATATTTCTCCTGGCCTAGGATGCTATGAAAAAGTACTGAGATACTAAGAGCATCATAAACCAAGAAAGTTTGGAATTTCTATTTTAGAATAAATTATCTAAATGTCTCAGTAAATGGCTTCTTCAGGTTCCATAAAGAGGATACCTTTGCAAAATGAAGAACAGAAGAGATCCTGCTTTTATTACCATTATTTTCTATTCTTTCATAAAGTACTAGATGTTGGGCTTGTGAAAAACTAGATTATCTTTTTCTTTTAACAAAAATAGAGTATGTTTACATGTAAAACTTCAATTCAAATGCACTTGCAGTGACTACTCCTTCCTTTTTAATCCTGAATGCCCCCTGAATGGGTTTGAACACAAATACTTCTGATCTTCTTTATGTTCTTTCACATTCAAAGTTTTTATATAATTAAGCACTCTTTATCACCTCCTCCTTTTGTTGTTACTGTTGTCATTATTTTACTAGACCATAAGCTCAGTAAAGACAAGGACCTTCTTTACCTAGCTCATCAATATTTCCCAAATACCTACAAAGTGTTGGACTTAGGTATGCAATAAACACATGAATTCATAGATGAAGGAGGATGGAAGGAGGGAAGGAAAGAAGCAAGGAAGGAAGGAAGGAAGGAAGGAAGAAAGGAAGGAGGGAAGGAAGGATAGAAGGAAGGAAGGAAGGAAGGAAGGAGGGAGGGAGGGAGGTACAGAGATTATTTCTACAACTCTGTCTTTATCCTGGTCCTTTTATAACTTTTCCTTCTGCTCCTGCTTTTGTTTTTGTTTTTTGTTTGTTTGTTTGTTTTGTTTTGCCAGCAACTTTGCCTTCTACATCTTAAATTAAGTTTGCCATTTCTGACCTCATCACTTCCTTCTCTTACTTTGAGATATTTAGGTGTTTTAGAATTGTTTGCTATGATAGCCAATGCTGTAATAAATAATTTTCCAATTATTTCTCTAAGACAGATTCTTAAGAGTGAAATTTTTGCTTGAAATTTCATGTATAAACATCTGAAGGCTCTAGATTAAGATATTGCCAAATTGTTCTAATACAGGCTTATATCTGTATTTACTTTATTTACTTCTGTTTTTATATAACTTCAAGCTTACTTAAAAGTTGCAGACAAGGTACAGGGAACTCCCATATAATTGTTAACCCAAATTCACCATTTTTTTTGTGCATTTTGCCCCATTTGTTTTATTATTCCCTCTCTTCTAGACACACATGCTCACATGCACATACACACATATTAAGGAATATTTTTTGATTATTTGTTAGTAACTTGGAGGCCTCAGGTTCCTTTACTCCTAAAATCCTTTCCTGTGTATTTCCTAAGGACCAGGATATTTACTTACATAATCCCAGTACAATGATCAAGATCAGGGCATGGTTTTTCAGATATTTATTTGTAATGTATATTTCTTATTTCCTCTTCAACACTAAATAAAGGCTCTTAAGTTCAATGATTAAGTCCCACAGCACCTTATATATTCAGAATCTGGCTCAGAATATTACACATAATGGAGACTAAGTAAATATTTCCTGATAACTTAAGACGAGGACAGGATTTTTAGGAGGCGCTCCTCAACTAAGTTTTGATTTGAAAATAGAGGCTTATCAAAATTAAAACATAAGGTCAGGATATTTGAACACAGCTATTCATAGACTGAAGCATATACTAAAACTGAATTTAGTACTAGATCTAGTGCATTATGGTTGATTATATTCATGCTGCACAATTAAACTAATTACTTCATTTTAAAATTAATGCACTCTAAATATGTTTAATGACTGAAATGAAAATGTGCAATTATAGTATAAATACATGAAATGATGTTGTAGAGTGTTTATACCAATTATCTTGTGTCTGCTGAAACAGCTGTGGTGAACGTTTACACAAGTGCCCAGTAAAGCTGTTCACAGCCCATCTAGCAAAGGAGCTCCTGGCCCAAGTGCCATGTGGACTCACTGCACTTGAGGGTCTGAGCAGAGAAAAGGTTGCCTTTTTCATCATTAGTCTTGATAATTATGATAAGCAGCCAGTTTATAAAAAATGCCTAATGCATGAATATCCTTTAAGTATTATGGGAAAGACCTTAATTCAAGAGCTCCATTTTATAGGGACACAGAATTACAGCCACAACTTACCAGACCAAACACAGTGTCTTGAAGAAACTGTCATACTGATAACAGTCATTCTTGCAAGTCTACTAACCAATATTCACAAGGTGGATGGACAGGCAGCTGTCACTAATTATAAATACCTTCTAATTGATGTCTTGAATTTGATGACCCTAGAACCTTAGAAATTTTACCAGGCCAGTATGGCCTAAAGTATGACTTTTTCATTTTCATTGCTTTAGGGTAAAAACAACAACAACAACAAAAACCAAAACAAAACAGAACAAAATACTTTGCAAATACAACTCTCAGAAGCAAAAGTAAAATCTCCCACCATTGATGCCTCTGCCAGTATACACTTGCCTCACAGCATTCTGCCCTGTGCTTTAGATTTTTAAGATTCTATCACCTTAAATTCGAGGCTCAGAAGGCTCTGGTTGCCCCCTTGGAGTTGTAAAATGCCCCTCTTCTTCTCACACTAACTTAGGTTTGGCAGTACCAATAGGATTTGGCATCCTTCCAAGTACTACCCTTTCTCCTTCATGTTTATGCTCTAAAGTATTTTAGAAATAATGTGGCCCATATGTTTCTGATTCCTTTAGCCTTATGTCATCAAAATATTGTTTGCTTAGAATTACTTGACACCCAAGTTGTCTTACCAAACACGATCTTACAGCATTTCTCTTTACAATGGAAGGGGGGATTTTATAGGCCTCACACAGTATCTAAGGGGGAAAAGTAGTTTTGATTTTAAATTCCTATAGCTCATAGCTTCCTAATACCTCTATTTTTATTTTTTTCTTATTATTTTAAAAATATTTTATTTATTTATTTGACAGAGAGAGACACAGCAAGAGAGGGAACACAAGCAGGGGGAGTGGGAGAGGGAGAAGCAGGCTTCCCACTGAGCAGGGAGCCTGATGTGGGGCTCAGTCCCAGGACCCTGGGATCATGACCTGAGCCAAAGGCAGACACTTAACGACTGAGCCACCCAGGCGCCCCAAATAATACCTTTATTTTTAAAACACATCTACTTAGTCCACTTGGGATGCTGTAAGAAAATGCCATAGACTGGGCATCTTAGACAACAGACATTTATTTCTCACAGTTCTAGAGGCTGGGAAGTCCACTATCAAGGTGCTGGCAGATTCAGATATTGGTAAAGGCCCTCTTCCTGGCTTGTAGACAGCTGCCTTCTTACTGTATGCTCACATGGTCTTTGCTGGGTGCATGTACAAAGGAGAGGGAGGGAGGTCTCTCTCTTCTTCTTATAGGCTTTAATCCCATGATAAGTTTCTACCCTCGTGACCTAATATAAACCTAATTACCTCTCAAAGGCTCCACCTCCAAAAACCATCACATTAGGGATTAGAGTTTCAACATATGAATTGGGGGGGGGGCGGTGGGGAAGCAACCACATTCAGTCCATAATATCTACGATACACTAAAAACACATTAAAGAAGAATACTATTAGATATTGCCTTGCATAGCCTGAGCCGCACTGCAAATATCATCACACCTATCCTGAAGATGAGTGGAAAGACTTCAGCTCCCATGTGATCATACTGCTATCTCAAGAGGGTAATAACATGGGCAGTGAGAAAAGCATTTGACAAAGCATAACTGAGATATGCCTGATCAGCATCGCCCCTGTTCTACCACTGGATAAGTGATTGACTTTGCACATCAGCCTCGTAGGGCATATTGAGAGTCAAAGTCAACAAAATGGCAAATTACCACGTCTCAGATAGAGATTCTGTTTATAGCAAAGGAAAGGGATGCTTACTGTCTATTATATAAGACATGGGTGTCCTAAGATCAAGGTTTCTGTCCTGTAATGGAACCCACTGTTAGTTCTGATGTCACCTTACTCAATCTTCCTGTTGTCTTATAAGAATAGAGGCTTAAGAAACCAGTGAAAATGCTGATATTCTGCCTAATGCAACTGCTGTGAGGATGAACAAATGGACAGATATGTGATCAAATTATAACAAAAAGTCAACTGTAGGATCTAGATGGTAAGCAGATGTTTATGTGGATGTTCACTGGGCAATTCTTTCCATTTTTCTAGTTGATTGAAAATAAGTGTAATAAAATACTGGTTAAATATTTTTTTAAAGATTTTATTCATTTGAGACACAGATACAGAAAGAGAGAGAGAGAGAGAGCATGAGCAGGGGGAGAAGCAGCAGAGGGAGAAGCAGGCTTCCCACTGAGCAGGGAGCCCGATGTGGGGCTCAATCCCAGGACCCTGGGATCATGACCTGAGCCGAAGGCAGACGCTTAACCGATTCAGCCACCCAGGTGCCCCTAAATATTTTTTAATTCAATGAAATTAGCAAGACACATTTCAGTTACCTCAGCCCTTGAGTAAGACACATTATTTGTAGTCACTCACACTTTTATTAACGATCACATTCCCAGTTACCCCAAACTTCATTGGTATCTAAGTTGTGTCCCTCACAATGTCCCTAGCCATGAGTCTATTTCTCTACTCTCAAAACTTCTCTGTTATATTCCATTCTTGCTCAGCTCTCTGCTAGCTGTAACATCTGGAATCAATTTGACGGAAAGCATCTAAGGCGTGCCCAAGAGGAAGGAACAATGAACTCGATGTCAGAGAACCACCACCCTCACCTTAGTAGTCCTGCATCCTTGGCAAATAGTCCCTGTTTATTGAGCACCAAGTTGTTCATTAAAATCATTTTAACATATTTACTCCTCACAGCAACCCTATTATTCCTGTTTTACAGATGAGAAAAGGTGAGTCAGAAAAATTAAGTATCTTGCTCAGGGTTGTATGATGTAGCCAAGATTTGAAACCCGATCTGTCACACTCCAAAGCCTTAAACTGTAACCACTGTTTGCATTGTCTTCCAATCCCCTTTACCTCCTTGAGTCTTTGTTTCTACAATACAACTATCCTATTTCACATGGATTTGTTTTTAGCATCAAATAAAAAACATAGTTGAGTGGGGTGTCTGGGTGGTTCAGTCGTTAAGCATCTGTCTTCAGCTCAGGTCATGATCCCAGGGTCCTGGAATCGAGCCCCATATCGAGCCCTGCATTGGGCTCCCTGCTCCACGGGAAGCCTGCTTCTCCCTCTCCCACTCTCTCTGCTTGTGTTCCCTCTCTCACTATGTCTCTCTCTGTCGGGTAAATAAATAAAATCTTTAAGAAAAAAAGTGTATTTTAAATAGTAAAGAACTCTGGGTGCCTGGGTGGCTCAGTTGGTTGAGTGTCTGACTCTTGATTTTGGCTCAGGATATGATCTCAAGGTCATGATCTCAGAGTTGTGAAATCAAGTCCCATCCAGCGTGGAGCTTCCTTAAGATTCTCCCTCTTCCTTTCCCTCTGTCCATCCCCACCATCTCACTCTAAAAATAACTAACTAACTAACTAGTAAAGAACTCTATAAATGCAGGTACAAAGAGCATCAAGAGGTAAAGAATCTCCGAACTGCTTTTGACAAGTAAATAAGGCATCATATCTCATGACAGGGAAGCCTCAGAAAATATATCATTATTTAACCATTAGATATCCATTCTTTTGACATTCCCCTAAATAGTGGGAGTATACACACATTGAATTGCATTAACTCTAAAGCTCACAATTATTAGATTCTTTTTAAAACCATGTCTTGATAATGGAGAGAAATCATAAAGAGACAGGATACTGATAAAAACACAGAGAAGCCAGAAGAACTGCAAAAAAAAAAAAAAAAATCTTTTCCACAATCATAATAACACCGTGACTCACCTGACTTGTGAATCCCAATATATATTCTCTTTACAACCATAGGGCAATTTCAGTTTAACAGAAGAATGTGAAGATTATAGTTCCTTAACTCAGAGGTTCCCCAAACTTAAAATCTATCAAATCAACATTTATTTTTTTTAAATTTTTTAAAGATTTTATTTATTCATGAGAGACAGAGAGAGACAGAGAGAGAGAGAGAGAGGCAGAGGGAGAAGCAGGCTCCCAAGGAGCAGAGAGCCTGATGTGGGACTCGATCCCAGGACCCTGGGATCATGACCTGAGCCGAAGGCAGACGCTTAACCATCTGAGCCACCCAGGTGCCCTCAAATCAACACTTAAAGCAAAGAAAAAATATTCCTGGGTCTTGAGTCCATCTCTAGGAGATTCTTAAAGAGTAAGCTGGTGGCATTTGAGCAATGGAGTTTTAGAAACTTTACTAAGAGATTTTGACAAATATATTTAAAAGCCAATGCCTTAATCAAAAGAAGTATGTTTCAAATTTTTTTTTCTGGATACCATATCAGGCTTGGTGGGAGAAATATTTGGTGGTAAGAAGACTCCTCAAATTATTCTATATAGGCTGCCCTCCCTGCAAGACACACACACTTAGCCTACCTATGTGGTAAGTTTACTTGATTCCCCTCAGTGAATTAGATCAGACTAATTAAACATACTATGTCAAAAGCTTATAGAGACTACAATTTGGCTATCTAAATGTTAATTGTACCTACTATTACAGAAAAAAATATAAGCTGTCCAAAAAGATCATTTTTAAAAAGAAATAGCTAAGATTTCTTTTTTTTTTTAAGATTTTATTTATTTTTTGACAGAGAGGGACACAGTGAGAGAGGGAACACAAGCAAGGGCAGTGGGAGAGGGAGAAGCAGGCTTCCCGCAGAGCAAGGAGCCCGATGCAGGGCTCAATCCCTGGGATCATGACCTAAGCCGAAGGCAGACGCTTGACTGAGCCACCCAGGCGCCCCAATAGCTAAGATTTCTTATCAGTCAAAAAATAAGCTGCTATAACTTCTTCCTTGCAAAAGTTTTTCTCTGGTGGAAAAATGCAATCGTGATAATTTACTTTGTATATTAACAAAAAAGGGTAGTTAACGGGTCTATTTAATGGTTTTGAATGTAACTCTAATTTTTGCATAAGAAAACTACGAATGCCTTTTTTTGGAGACATTATTCTGTTTATTTATATTGTTTAAATTACTTGTATACATAGAAGCAAAGAATGACTTTTCCATACTTATGTTTCTGCAGTTTGTTACAGATGAAAAATAGTTTAATTCTGTGTGCTCAGAATAAAAGAGGTTAGAAGGTTACAAATCATGTTTGTAGAAGGTATTACAGCATCTCTCTAGTCAATTGGAAAATTAAACTTACTGATGCATTGACCAAATCAAAACAATGTGCTTATTTTTTTCTCTAAAAATTTTCCAGCCCAAATAGCAATTTGGCTTCCTATTCCTTCACTTAGAAAATACATTTTGATTTACCACAAGTGTCTAATCTAATCAGAGGTACAAACATGTAAAGGGTGTCTGGTTCTTGTTTCATTGTATTTTTGGAATACAAATGAGAAACAGTGAGAAATGTACTTTTTGAAGACATCTACTGTATATTTTCCCAGCACTGTTTATAAATTTTAAACTCTTTTGCAACAGTTATCTAAACTGTAAAATGTTTTGATAACTAGATAAAAAATCAGATTGATAAAAAAAAGTCATGTCATCCTCAAAGAAGAAAGAAGTTGCATGAATCATGAAGTGTTTAGAGTAGAAAATATGAAGGTACATAGAGTCACAAGTATTCTCCTATTCTTGTACTTAAAAATGAATAACATAAAATTTTAAGTCATGGTTCTTACATCTTTTCAAAGAGGATCATTATTAAGTGGTCACCTAGGAAGTGATCAATAAAAATCTCAATGCAACACAGTTAGACCTTTTTTTTCCCCCCAATCTAGTGGTGAATTTGAGAACAATGCAAATAAGGCTTTTATTCCACTGCAGCCATCTATAGAAGAGTTTACTCCAGGCTCTCCCTTTATGTGTGCCCTCTGTGTTACACAGAACTGAACACAGCTTGGAAGCAAATGCTTAGCTCAGGAAGGGTTTACTGATAGCTATGTGTGCATAAAAAAATCAGAGTGTACAGGATAGCTCCAAATGGGTCTCTGTGCCGTTAAAATTACACTGAGATACCATCAGATGGGCCAATATTTAGAAGTTTGACAATACACTCTTTTTGGCGAGGCTATGAAGAAACATGTTCTCATACAAGGCAGATGAGTATACAAAATGGATCAACGCCACTGTAATGGAATTTTGCAATAACTATCAAACATACATATTCATTTTCCCTTTGTGGTCCCCTTAAAAAACTATTTTAGATATATACTGCCAAAAAACAATAAAGAATATATGGACAAGGCTATTTATTGTTGCCAAAGACTGAGATAATCCAAATGTCCAGCAATAAATAGTGCACTGCCTGAATACATGATGATACATCCCACAATGTATTTTGCAACTGTAATTGAACAAAGGAGATCTTAATAAGCTTCTTCAAATTGACCTCCATTATATATTAATAAAAAAATGTACAAGATTATGTTCACTGTAGCAATTTTTGCAAAGAGTAGAGATTATATGTGTAAACACACACACACACACAATTTTTTTTTCCCAAAAGGAAGCAACTGAACTTTGAAAATAAGAATTAATAAAAATGGGGGCGCCTGGGTGGCTCAGTTGGTTAAGCGACTGCCTTTGGCTCAGGTCATGATCCTGGAGTCCCGGGATCGAGTCCCACATCGGGCTCCCTGCTCAGCGGGGAGTCTGCTTCTCCCTCTGACCCTCTTCCCTCTCATGCTCTCTATCTCTCATTCTCTCTCTCAAATAAATAAATAAAATCTTTAAAAAAAGAATTAATAAAAATGTTTAGTTACATGGAGAAGGAAAGAAGTAGGTGGGTGTATGCAGGGGGTGTATGAAAGCAAATTCTTTCTGAATATATATTATCTTACAGTTTGACTTTAGATGCAAATGTTTTATCTAAATAATAAACATGCTTACAATTTTAAAAAGCAAAGCTTAGAAATTGATAATAATTAACAAGTGGGCTTAACTGAATTTCCTGTTAATGAAATACCAAAAAACCATTCTTTCTAGTTATTTTAAATAGTGTATTTTGCATGTTTGTCCCTGGTGGGACATATCGAAAGGACAAAAAGAGACACAAAATAGTTTAAAATTACTCAAGATTAAATTACTTTGTTTTTAGAGAGAATATAGTAGATAAGTAATTATTTTAATGTCATTAGGAACCAAAAATTTCATTACAAGTTAAAAATATTAAAAAAACATAATCCAAGAAGCAAAAACGCTGTATTTATTTTTATTTGCAAGTATCAGTATAAATTCATATATTTGTTTGTGTGTGTGTTACTTTTTATTTTAATAACATACCAAATTCATAGAAAAAGTCGAGTATAGGACAAGGAAATCCCATCAACTTTTTACAATTCCCCATATTTCTTTTTTTAACAAAGAAAAATATTTCATAGTTCTTTTCACTAAAATGGCCTGTAAACATTGACACTCTCCTAACAATGTACATCCGAGCACCTGGAGTGTGACCCCTAAAATTAAACCAGAACTTTTTAAAGAAATAGTTAATTCCAGGTTTGGGTCAGAAAATGTACATGATGAAGCTAGTACAGCTTATCTTGGATAAAAACAAAAAGGTTACCAGACTAACAAGGTCACATCAAAGGTCACAGGATATTCAAACATGGAAACAAATGATCAGTCTAAAGGGTTTAACACAACAAATACATTTTTGAAAGCTCATAAAGCCAAGATTTTATTATGATATTCCAAAAAGCAAAACAGACTCATGGATCATCTTTGCTAAGATACCAATTCATGGGGCACCTGGGTGGCTCAGTCAGTTAAATGTCTGCCTTAGGCTCAGGTCATGATCTCAGGGTCCTGGGATCTAGCTCCACATCAGGCTCCCTACTCAGTGGGGAGTCTGCTTCTACCTCTCCCTCTGTCATTCCCCACCCCACCCCCCCACTTGTGCTCTCATGTTCTATCTCTTTGTCAAATAAATAAATAAATTTTTTTTAAAAAGATATCAATTCATTAATCTGAAAATTTCCAGGAAAGAACCAAGCCTTTACCCTGCCTTTCCTAAACAAATTCACTAGCTGGTTAGCCAACTGAACATATAGTGAGGGGAAATTTTTCTTTATAAATATTAAATGCAGGAGAAATAATGTATTTATAAAATTTCCATTTTGCAGTCCTGATAAGATCATGAGTTAAGAAAGTTTTGTCACTAGATACTACAATAACTAGATTGAGAGTTGATGTGGACCTTCATAATAGATGGGTCAACCTGATACCAGTCATGATCTGTTAACCTAAGTGTAGATAGCACTATCTTGGAAGTATCTTTGCCCTCTTCCCACTCTCCCAAAATTCAACTTGAACTTAATCAATTCTCTAGATCTAATTATGGCTTTAGGAAATATTACAGTGATGGAAAATAAAAGCTAAATGGCATTAAGAGAATTAAATATGGGCAGGTCTTCAGATAAAAAAAAAGATAACATGTTTTTTCAACAGATAAATGAAAAGAAAAAGAGGGGATTGTTAGATAGATTTAAAAAGAATATAAGACATCTGATGCAAATCTACTGCTGGACCTTGTTTAGATTCTAGCTTTGCGCAGTGGCAGTATGGTAGCCAATGAGGTTTATCCGAGGCGCGATTATTGCTAATTGACCTTGTTTAGATTCTAATTCAAACAGTCAACTGTTAAAAAAAAAAAAGTTCATTAGATGCTATTAAGGAATTATTACACGTTGTTGTGAGATAATGGTATTGTTATTATTTGAGGGTTTTTTTTTTTTTTGAGTTTTTGTTTGAGAGAGAGAGAGAGAGCCCGCACTTGGCGGGGGGGCAGGTTAGGGGCAGAAGGAGAGGGAGAAAGAGAATCCCAAGCAGGCCCCTACGCTCAGCACAGAGCCCCCCCCACTCAGGGCTCGATCCCATGACCCTGAGATCATGATCAGAGCAGAAATCCAGTCCCATGCTCAACTGATCGAGGCACTCAGGTGCCCTGGCATTGTTATTATGTTAAAACAAAAGTATTGTTATAGTTGCAAATAAATATTCAGAGCTGAAATACAATGTTTCAGATTGGCTTTATCATATTTCAGGCAAAAAAGGTTGTGCTTGTGATAGGGGGGGTAAGAATGGCAGAAGATTGGTAATTTTGAAACAGGGTAATGGGTTTAGTGGTAATGGTGTTTATTACTGTATTCTTTCCACTTTTGCATATATTTGAAATTTTCCATAAAACAATAATAATAATAATAATGTATGTGACTAATGACTCAATATCTTTAATCATTGATTTAGGTCCAATTAAATTGGTAAATAAGAACTCCATTATTGCATCCTACAAAGCAAAGTGTGAGATGAAATAATGACATACGACAACACACACTGACAGCATCAAGTGGCAGACTTGTAAGGACAAAGGAACAAGATAGGGTATCAGTAGCATTTGCATTTTTATAAAAATCAAGAATAGACTGAAGATAGTAATTCTGTGTTTAATAGGAAGGTGAGTGTAACTGGACAGAATAGAAAGCATAAAAGAAGAAAGACAGGAAAACTGTGAAAAACAGAGTCTGTCAAAACGCAATAATCCAAGAGTAAATAATCCCAAGGGAATAAATCAAAACGAACTGCAGAAGAACCTAACTGGTTTCAAAAAGCTTTCCCTATAAGGGGGGGCTAAATTAATTCTCTATTTAGTTAATATTGTAATTTAATTTTGCATTTGAAATCAATTTTGTCAAAACTATTCAGCAAGTATTAAATGGAAAGAACAAGTCAGAGGCAGTAAGATGTCTCAAGTCTTGAAGTTCACACATCTAAGCATATATCAGATTTTGGATGACAGATTAATCAACTTATCCTCTCTGGGCATGCATTTTCTCATCTGCCAAATGAGGGTTTTAAATCAAATGATCTCTTAAGTGTTTTAGAATTGACATTCTATAATTAGATGGCCAAGTTTATTTTTTCTCACCTCTCCAAAATTCCCTGATCTTTTACACAGTTTCAGACTAGAAGAGTCTGTGTCCAGCCCTGCCCCTCCTCCTTCATCTCTAAACATTCTTTCACTACCCACCCCCACCGGTGGCCTACGTACATTCTGGCAGCATGGGTGAATGCCAGAGGCAGGACGCTGGGAAGCAATTTATAATTTTATATACTGCTGCTGTCACCTTGGAGAAAAAGACAATCTATAATAAACAATGGGCCTCTTAAAATTATCAAAGCAGTGGTCCTCAGCTCACAGGTCAGTTCTCCAGAGAGTCACTGATGGCTTCAAGGTTCTGGCTAACATTTGCATCCTGTGTTGCTCCTCATAAAGTTCCCTCTCATCTCTTCCCCTGGATTCTGTAAGGGCCACCCTAGGAAATGCCAGGGCAAATTATTCTAACGAATAAATGATGAACTGCAGAAAGGAAGACTTCAGTTTGGCAAGTAAGATGAAAAACAATGGTTTAGGTAAGTTGACGTTAGGCAGAAACAAAAAAATGTGGAAAGCAAATCGGGCAAAGACATTTAGAGAAAAAGAGTACATTATTTTCTTTTTGCATTTAATCACTAATGGGCAGGGCAGTGTAAGTGTGATAGAAAAAAAAAACATTGAATTTGATGCCTGAAGATATGTGTTCAAATCAAAATTCTACCATGTATTATATTTCTGACTCTGTGCTAGTAATAGAGGTTTAAATGTAGGGACATAAAGTGATGATAACAAGACTAACTTTCCTCAAATGCCCTCTCTTGCCTGTTCACACCAGTGCCTTACACCAACCATCACTGGTGTTATTTTTGGAATTGAAGCACTGATTCAGAAAACCAGGACAAATCAGAGCCACCATGGCCCACTGCTTCCAAGTCATTCATTTATTCTCTGAATTTACTTATTCATTTAGATGTTTGAGGCAGGTTAGAAAGTGTATCTGTTAACCTGGGATAGAGACCATCGACAAACAAATTGCTGGTGGTAAACAACCAATCCGTGTGTACTGTTCATACAACCTTGATAGCAAAGATTTATTACCATGATTTTACAGATGAAGAAAGTAAGATAAAAGAAGTTACAATTGTTAAATGACATAGCAGGGATTTGAGGCTAAACTCACTTATTCTATCTAGTATTTATTGATTGAATAATATGGTTTTCAAGAATTATATCTCTCAAATATTGTATCTGAGTATCCTTGAAACAGACTTACAATAGAAACATTTTTGATTTGTACATGAATCAGGGCATGCAAGGAACGTAAACACTGATTAGTATTCTCTGACAACATCACAAAAATTTCTCTAAAATCAATGATAGCAAATGAATCACATTTCTTGCCCCCAATCAAAAAAAAATTTAAAAAGAACTATATTACATTTTCTTTTCTAATAAGTAAAATAAGCATACTTTCATTTCTCACATTACTTAGGGAGACTGGCTCTTTGTAGTCTTAAAAATCATTCTTTCGTTCTGTAATCCTCCCTAAAGCAATCATAGAGACAATTTACACAGTTTGTGTAAAAGCCCTCTAGCCCTCCTAGAAGAAATTTAGGCATCTATCTGAATACTAGCAGAGGGAGTGGAGATCTAAAAAGGATATGTTTCTGGATGGAATATAAGAAAACATTTTAAAAGGCAAAGGTTATTTTCTGACCCAACATATCAACTATAAAAATGATGCTTTTTACGCATAAATTCTAGTGTAAATACATCTCCTTCCATAATCAGTTGAATGCATTAAAAATTAGAAAGTTTATAAAGACAAATGTGAGGGGGAGAAATTAGTATCACTACTTTCCACAGAACATTTATGTTCCAACCCTGGGCTTCTCTGATGGTTTCTACAGTGCCACGTATAAAGAAGGAAGGCTTTAATCTGTAAAGATGAATTTTAACCTCAAAACCCCCACTGGTTTTAATGGGAGTGACACAGCTAACATGTCACAACAGACTTTGGAAAGGTACCCCTGAGTGTCCAATTATTTTAAGTGCTTTTCCTATTCACTGTCGCTCAACTGATCATAGTGGATTTATTTGGCAATAACATTCCTCTGACATGAACTTCCGGAGGAATTGCTCCATAATTCAACCCTAGTTAATGTTGCCTTAAAAATTAAGTGTTTCCGTAAGTTTTAAATAGGTAGCAGTACTTTCTAATAACTACATTCTTAGATACAATTTTATTACTTAGACGGGGTTAAAAAAATCTGGCAAGAAAGATTTTCCTTTTCCAGTTAAAATGGAAAAAAAAAAAAAGGCTAAGAGAAAACATCCTGTCATAGGTCCTAGAAAAAAGTCCCCAACCTGACACTGGAGAGCAGTCATTTTCTAATATTACCTCAATAAATGCAAAGTACTCAGTTCAATATTCATCTCTTTTAAAAAAAGATTACTGAGTGTCTAGTATTTTAGTAAGCATTCCTTCTTCTCTGAAGTAGTTCTTCTAGGATTATTATGTGTTCCACGACCTCAATTTTATAATGTCAATTCTAATTTATGATTATTATATAAGACATTAATACAGTTCCCCCAGTATGATCCCCAATGGGCACGGAGCTGTATCTCTAGGTTATCCATGCTTCAAATCAAGTATCCTACTATCAAACGGCTAGAGTTTTCATGTCAAAATGAAGACAGCAATAAACAGAATCCTTCATTATACTCAGTGGAAGAGAGAAAGTGTCCATTTAAAGTAACAGGAGAAAAGGCTGTTTACTTTTCTTTTTGTTCTTCTCAAGGTCAACAGGATTTATGAGCAGTACGGAGGATAGACCATACAACCAAGCTAGAGTAAGACACAGACCTGGTATTCATAGAAGATACTGTAAAGCTAACATGTGTTTTGACTGGTTGAAGCGCAATCAATAATTTAGCAGAATTTATAGATATCAGTGCTTACTCAAGACTATAGCTAAAACTACTCTCTGCCACTTCACCCAAGTAGGCAGATGTTATTTCTATATCATCTGAACCAGGACTATGTCATTCTTCCTTCCAATTAGCTGCTTGTGGTACTAAAGCAAACAAAAACGGGCACCAAGCAGCTCCTTGTGCTACAGAGTTATAAGACGGGGTGAGGAGGAGTTGATAGAAACATCATCAATATGGCTACTTCTGTAAAAATTAACTGATGTTAAATCCCCATGTAGTGTGTAACTTTAAAATATCTTGCATAATTCCCATCTCGTCATAATTTTTGGAAATATTTTTGTTTAAATTATTAATAACAAAAAGTCTAAGAACTCTGAATAAACTCTTTATTTCTGTTTTTAAAGAAGTAAAATAAAAATGACTCTCAGATGAGCTGTCTGATGACTTTTTAAAGCTTAATAACTTCAGCATGATACAAAATTCAGGATTTTAAAATGAAGTATCCACCTACATACTGGCGAAGTTGCCAAAGTCTAGACTGCCACAATGGCAAATTATAAAAGGACAGAAAAACACAATTTTAATCTTGTAAAGATCAAAACTACCTAGAAAGAATTTCATTTCCATTTTCACTGTATTTTGTCTGATTTTTATTATATTCAAAATTAAAGTCAAATTACAAAATTTGCCTGGAAAGAAATTCTGAGTTCAGTGACTTGAATTTACCTCAAAACTTGCCCAAGTTGCACAGATTCTGAGTGACAGAGCTGGGATTCAGACGCCTGGAGTCGGATTCCCAAGTCTGTGCGGGTAACCAGTCGGCCCCTGGTGCTCTAGACAGCGTGTTTCTGACACTATCCCTCTGGGTGGTCGGATGACTGGAAAGCATGCATTCCCCCCTGAGACTTGCTAGGGAACTACAGATAATACGAGGTGGTGTGTTTCTGCCTGTTTTCGTTCTGAAACTTAATTCACTATTTACTCCTGTATCTTTGTTTGCGGGACAAAATCAAAACTCGTTTCTCAAGCAATATTTGGTACTAATATTGTACCTGAAATCATCTCCCTCATCTGCATATTAACTCCAATACCACTGTAGATAAAGGAAAATGCTATAAGAGCACAGGAAATGAAAAATTGAGGTAAAAGCGGGAGAAGAAAAGTTGGGAGTTGGGATATCTCAGAAAGTATAAAACATAAAAGTATAAAATTATATGTATGTAATTATATAAATCATATATATAAAATGTTAATGTTATATAAACCTATAAGAAATATATGTTACATTAACATTTAATTTAAAAAAAAAGAGAGTGCTGTGAAGTTGAGAAAGCTACTGTAAGAAAATCCTTCCACCTAAATTTAAGGAAAACTAATTTCCCATAAAATGAGGAAAAGGATCATGGTCTCACATATCAGAGATTTGACTGGGTCACTTGGGAAAGGAAATAAAATTTCTGTTCAATTTATTAAAAGTCCGACTCTTGATTTCACTCATTTGAAGAAAAAAGAAAGAGAAGGAAAATGAATAAATGAATAGACATATTTAAGATACTCAAGGAAAGAAAATGTGAGCCCAGGATTTTATAGGAAGCTAAACTGACTTCCAAGTATAAAAGCCAAGGACACACTGTTATCAGCATACAAAAAGTCAAGAAATATTGTTCCCAGAGGAATCTACTAAAGAACTTCAGAAAACCATTATGAATGGAGAGACATTGATATAAGGACTGGTCGTGTGATTCTCAGGGCTACTCTCACAAAAAGAGAGAGAATACAACAGCATGCTTCTCCTAACAATAGAGAACAATACAACTTATAAAGTAATCTTGTTCCCAAAATCAAACTTGAATCTTATCCAGCCTTTAGATTCTACCAGTAATTCACAGGTACTATACCTTGGCTAATTGAATTTAAATAAATAAAAATAAGTAAGTAAGTAAGTAAATAAATAAATAAGGAATTCCAGAAGACAAAGGAATATGGTACAGTTTACCAGGGGGATGCAATCAGCAAACCCAGATAGGCATATATGTGGGAGGAAGAGACACAATTCCTCTGACAAATAAATTGCAAGGGAAAAAAAGGAGGAGATAAGAAATGCTCCTTACAGTTAAATGAGATTTAACATGCTCATGCTCAGAAGAACACACTATTTAATGCTCTTTGAAATATTTTTGTTGTCTTCTCAAATAAAATTAGCATCGGTCTCTCTCATTATAAATCACTTATGATAAAGTTTGATATTTTTCAACTGAGAAATATGTAAACTAGAGGTTTGCCCATGCATTTAATAAAATTGACTAGTTTGGGTATTTCACAGGCCCGTCCTCAGACATTATTTTCTAAGGCCTTTCTTACTTCAATAATGCTTTCATATGCTCAGAAAAATTTTGGAGTAATGGTAAGACTGGGCCCAGGCACTAAGGAGTCCCGAAGAAATAAGGTTCTTCAACATACATGAAATTTTACTCTTTTGCTCTGTTCCGTGTTATTTATTCTTTCTCCCTTAATTTCCATCCTTTTCCCCCCCTGTAGCCTTCATTCTGTGGAGTTTCTTTTGATCTACTATTGAAAAATTTTTTCTGCTGCTTTATGTAATCTATCAAATCTAAACACTCAGTTTGTAATTTCAATATTTGTATTTGTCATTTCTAGAAATTCTATATATTCTTTGCAAATATGCAATGTCAATTGAAATTATTTTGCTAATATGTCTATTTATTTGCATGATTTTATTTTTTAAAATATATTAAGCATAGTTGCTAAAATCTGTGTCTGATACTATAGATGTCCAAAATCTCTGCAATGGAGTCTCATTTGTCTCTTGCTTTTGCTAGTTGTTAAATATAATTACTGTGTCCTTGTGTGCCTGATTTTCATTGATGTGTGCTGGTCATTGCTTTTGAAAACATAACTGAGGCATAGGTAAGCATCACTATTTTTCCAGACACATTTGTGTTATTTGTTGTCAGCTATCTAGACCACTTTGAACTACATTCGTGGCTTCAAATGTCTTAGATAAATCTGGCAGGGTACATTTTGGCTATGATTATCTGTTTGGGTTGGTGTGTGATTTGCAAATGCTTAGAGACTAATTCTGCTTTTATATTTCTTGATTTTCCCGTTTCCCTGCATCAAGACAATTTTCCCCCATTCTGGTGGGTGTGTGAGTGATGGGGTTGGTTCGTATCTGTTTGACCCTGACTCTCTGAGGTCTTAGGTTAACTTCTACCCCTTTGCTCCCAAAGAAAACCAAAATCACCACTCATTTTCACACTCTCTTCAGGACTACCAGATGCCCAAACAATAAAAATGGATTGGAATGCTACCTTAATTTTCTGTGTCCTCACTGTCTTCAAGATTTGGCCTAGTGATTCTCACTATTTGGATATCTCTCTGAAAACATTAAGACAGCTTCTATATTCAACCAGAAGTTTTAAGCTGCCCTCAGAAAAGAAGTTAGTCCCAGTAACCTGGCCTACTGTTTCTAAACCAGGAATCTCTCAGAATTTGACATACTTCACCATGAGCTTCTCCTTGATACACCTTCTTCACCTTCTTTTAGGACCATACACCACACCCTTCTGTGATTTTTCTGTTTCTTTTCCAGTCTACTTTGCTGCTTCCTCCTAGTACCTCTAAATACAAATAATGGAATACCACAAGTCTCAGCTTTTGGAGATTTTTCTCTCTCTAGACTCGTTCTTTTGCATCTCAGTCTTTCTCAGAGTTTAAAATACCATCAATATGCTAAAGATGTGCTCGTTTATATCTCCAGCCTGGACCTCTTCCCTGAATGCCAATCTTACATAAAACTTGCTCCTTGACATTTCTACTTGAGGGTCTAATAGGCATCTCAACTTTAACATGTCCAAAATGAAACTCAGAAACTCCTGGCTCACCAACTCTACCTATCCTTCTTCTCTTGACTAGATATTTAGAAGTAAAAATATATCTATTTTTTTTCATTGTAATGAAAATACCATTTCTTAAATCATTTAAAAAATAAGTATTATTTCATTTAAATTAAATATCTTAAAAAATCAAACAATTCAAGACCAGAAGGTATAAGGGAAAAGTATTATTTTAATCTTTAAAGAAAGATAAAATGGAAATGCAAAGTAGTATAATTATTAGTACTCATATAGAATATCAGTTCACAAAATACTTACAAACATATAGAATATACCACCTAGTACTTGGTGTTGCCCTTTCAAGGACGAGTAAGACAAGATCCCTTCTCTCATCTTCTTATATCCTAATAAAGTGACAGAATGTAAGTTCCATCCTTGGAAGTAGTTATTTACAGTAGCCTGCTAATAAGTTCTGAGGCTCTACGGTATCAGTGAGACAAAGCATCTTAATCAATGAGCACTAACTCTTACAGTCTGGAATTCTGGAATTCTTGGAATGGTTGCCACATTCTTATTGTATATATGAGTAATAACAATTAATTATCACTGCTATGTGCTAGCCTTTGAACACATAATTATTTCATTGAATCTCACATTTTGAGAGGTATGTAATATTAATGCACATTTTAAAAATTAATAAATTGAGACTCAGAGAAATTAGGTAGTTTGTACAAGGTCACAATAATTAATAGATGATAGAGTCAGAATTTGAAATCAAGTCTGACTTTAAAATCTCTCCTCTTATCCTCTTGATGAAACTGCCTCTCTGAAAAGTAAAGACATCTAAAGATTAGGAAAGAAACTAAATGAATGTCTTTTTTTTAAAGATTTTATTTATTTATTTGACAGAGAGAGACAGCGAGAGAGGGAACACAAGCAGGGGGAGTGTGAGAGGGGAAGCAGGTTTCCCGCTGAGCAAGGAGCCCGATGCGGGCTCGATCCCAGGACCCTGGGATCATGACCTGAGCCGAAGGCAGACGCTTAACGACTGAGCCACCCAGGTGCCCCTAAATGAGTGTCTTAAAGGAGCATATGAATATGTGAAAATGCTTTTATATCTCGACAAGTAAAACCTGCCATATACATAGCTACTTAATATCAGTGAGGGAAGAAAAACACTTGTAGTGGTATATTTTGCAAGAATAACTAAACTAACCATCATCCCTCCCTATGGCCTTTGAGGTAGTGATTGAAATGTAGACACTTTTCCAGAGACAGGTCAACTTTTTTGGCAGCTTGCTTACCCTCCCCGCCATCTCTGAACTTAAACACAACTAAGGAAATCCACATCTATTTTAGATTGGGAGGCTGTCCTAGGAGAGGGGAAATGTCAGTGAACCCCCTGTTGCCTGAACATCTTATCCAGTGCTCGACTCCTCTTTCTGTAGTTCCCCTCCTCAGTTCTTCCTCCCACCACCTGTTGGAAATAGGAGGAAGTTAAATCCTAGAGAAGCAGCTCCTCCTTTGGCTGTGTTTACAGAGGATGAAAAGAAAATGCTGTGAGTTATAAAATTTCTCTTCCAATATGAAGAATCACTTTCTGTGCTCCTGAGACTACTACAAGGTAGTCCAACCAATAGTCCAACTGGTCCAACCCTTAGGTGAATTTCCATCGACAACTTTCTCTTTATTAAAGATTGTCTACTTAATTCAATTCAAATTAACGTCTTAACGATCTGAGCAAGACATCATTTTTCTCTCCAGAACTACATGAGATGAAGGAAAACACAGAACCCAAATGGCTTCTTTCTTCTTCCCAGTTCAGTTGTGTGCTGGAGCTCAGCCAAAGAAGTGTCAACTTTAAATCCCAGAGGCCTTTAAAATTCCCGAATTAGGATGTGCTGTGTTGTCATTCCCATGGATGTATGTTTTGGCTTCTAAGAAGCATGCAAGGCATGGTAACCACGTAGAACAGAAAAGAATATTTTGGTGTATATGAACGAATATTTGAATGAGGGCAGTATCTATCCTAAACTGGAGCATTCCAGTATAGTGCTACAATAGCCCTCTCATGTAGAAAGGACTCCACTTTTCTTGCTTGATATTTTAAGACATTATTCATCTTGGTTCTTAAGAGAAGTCAGAAATAAACTGCTAAAAAATGGCACTGTTCTATAGGATTGAAAAGAAATGGAGTAATTGTGCTATTTTTCTTCAATAGTTTTCCTTAGCATGGGTAATAGAATATTTGCAAGGTGTTTATGAAGATGCTTAGTACTAAGAAAAGCAAGAAATTCCCAGGTATAGATGAATAAAGATTCAAAAAAAGTCTATTTACATTTGATGGTAAAAATAAACTAATAAAAACTGCTCAACCATATATTAAAGACGATAAAGCGAGAATTATAATCTAAGTCTCCATTTGATTTACTTCAATTTATGATCTTTTTTGAACTGATTTTACACATATAAGGACTTTTCTAAGCACTGCTAAAATGCTTTAAGGAGATGAAAAGGTATTTGTTACTCTGAAAATCTTTAAAAATCAGACTACAGTTGATAGCTGAGTTATGTGTTTACTATTTACAACTTCCTCTCTAAAGATACAGGTATTGCATTCCTTGCCTTTTCAAATGTAACCTTATACATCTGTTGAGCACACATCTGGACATTTAGCCCAACTCATCATTTCCTTCTGTATGTCCAAAAACTGTCAGTTATGTCAGCCAAGATTCAGCCCTTGGGAGAACTGAAAAAGTTACATCCTTCTTTTGTCCAGGTTTTATAAACTCTTCTTTACCTTTTTCCCCAGGATACCAGTAAGTATAAAAATAAGCAGTCTGAATTCCTTCTGGCCCTGGAGAAAGGAGCATGGGAGGATGAGGGGCATGTGATCCATTAACATTTGCTTCTACAGAATAAAGAACAAAGACTTAATATGAAAAAACAGACATTGTCCACACAGTTATTAAGCAAGCGTCTTTTCTTTGACAAAGTAAACACAATTTGAATATAGAAAAGAGGCAGCTTGAACACCAATGCGGAAGATCTGTACTCTCAAAAGAGAAGGATCTTCATAATGTTAAAATTTTCATAATCATCAAGGAAAAGTAATGATTCTAAATATGTGTACACCTAATAGCTCAGCCTCACGTGACAGAATCACAAGAATAATTTAAAATGTTATAGTCATACTGTAAGAGTTTAACACATATCTTAATAAAAGGACAATAAAATAGATGTGACTTGTGATTAAGAAATTTAGGTCTGTGTGCATACTGCTATGGGTGTGTTATATTCAATTATGTCCATAGCTATATGTATGTACCTGTTTGTTTTATATTTTAAAATACTTATGTTTTAAATGTTTATATACGTTTGTGTATGTTTATGTGCATGGGGGATTGGTGGATGTAGTTACACTGTTATTAAATGCACAGGAAGAATAAAGAGTAGCTACAAAAATGGTTAATTATATAATGTGGTTACAATAGGTAAAAGGAAGAAGGAGGGGAACGATATTTCTGAGTATATATTTTTATGGTTCTGAATTATTTTATGTACCATGAAATTAAAGGTAAATATAAACACTTGAACATAGATGAAACAAATTAATTTAACCATATATCAAATTGTTACCATAGCCAGAGAAAAGAATTATTTCAAGTAATTTTCTGAAGAGTTCTCTGATTATATTCATAATGGAATACACTTTAAAGAAAAAACAAAACTGAAATCTTAAATTTCTATCAGTAAATTTTTAGTTTGATATTTTTCTATAAAAGATTTATTGTGTACTATATAACATAGGAAATAAGCAAATACATTAATATTATTACAAGTCAAGATTTTCAGTTTAAGAGATATATACAAATATGAACAGTCAAGGGCAAAATGCTAAAATATTAAAATTGAACTTGAGATATCAATATGAAATTATACATACTATACACATATTCTATGTCTGTTCCCCATAAGACACAGAAAAATGCCAGCTAATGGTTATAAAAGGAATAATACATTTAAAAAAAATCATCATTTTGCAACCCCCATATTGCTAATAGTAATTCAGGCAATTTTCAGAAATGGAAGCTAAAATCATTATATGAAAGGTTTGGTGAAAATAGACTCATGTCAAAGTATAGGTTAATTGCTGATTACATACAAAAATTGCTAATTTTTGACAACTGAATGAATTCTTTTAGAATTTTTTAAAAGATTTTACTTATTTATTTGAGAGAGAGAGACCATGAGCACAAGTAGGGGGAGGGGCAGAGGGAGATGCAGACTTCCTGCTGAGCAGGGAGCCCAACACCGGGTTTGATCCCAGGACCCGTCATGACCTGAGTGACCTAAGCCAAAGGCAGATGCTTAACTGACTGAGCCACCCAGACACCCCCTGACTAAATTTGTAATGGTCAGTAAGATAATTCATAATTTCCTTAGGTTATTGAATCAGTTTGGATATGCAATTTTTTTCCTAGAAATTTGTTGTTTATCTCACAGACATACACACATATATGATATATATACAATTACATACACACTTATATATTGATTTTTTAAAACACTTTATTTATTTGTCAGAGAGGGAGAGAGCACAAGCAGGGGAGCGACAGGCAGGGGGAGAAGTGAGCTCCCCCCTGAGCAAGGAGCCTGATGCGGGACTCGATCCCAGGACCCTGAGATCATGACCTGAGCCGAACGCAGACCCTTAACTGACTCAGCCACCCAGGCGTCCCTATATATTGATTTCTTATTAAGGGGAAAATGTGCCTTCATGGGTTTTAACTAAAGCAATCATCATCTTTCATTATCTTACATAATGGTGTGGCAGCCTGCTTTATGGAAATTCTAATCTGAAGTACCTAAAATTATTTCTGAACTATTCTTGCCAAAAATATTTATCCTGAGTCTTATCAATCTGGAGTCTAAATCTAACATTCGTTTGCAGATAACTCAGAGGTCAGAGGGTAGAGTTAAGCAATACTAGGAAAGAATAGTCAGATACATTTAGAATGTGGACCATTTTACAAGACAACTGGCCTGGATGCTTCAGATATAAATGGCATTAAAAAATGGGGTGTAGTTTCAACTCAAAAGGTGCCAAGAAAAAAAAAAAGACAAAAGAACTATTTGGTAAATATTGATTTGATTTAATTAAAATTTCATAAAAGATATTATTGGCATAATTAGGGGAATTAAAAAATGAACTGAGGGGCGCCTGGGTGGCTCAGTTGGTTAAGCGACTGCCTTCGGCTCAGGTCATGATCCCAGGGTCCTGGGATCGAGGCCCGCATCGGGCTCCCTGCTCAGCGGGAAGCCTGCTTCTCCCTCTCCCAGTCCCCCTGCTTGTGTTCCCTCTCTCACTGTCTCTCTGTGTCAAATAAATAAATAAAATCTTAAAAAAAATGAACTGAATATTAGACTATGTAACAGATTTATTGCTCAATTTCTTAGGGATATACTAACGTTATTTTTTAAAAAAAATGTCCTTGGGATGCCTGGTTGGCTCACTCGGTTAAGCGTCTGCCTTTGGTTCAGGTCATGATCCCAGGGGTTCTGGGATCGAGTCCCGCATCGGGCTCCTTGCTCAGCAGGGAGCCTGCATCTCCCTCTGCCTGCCTCTCTCACTCTCTCTCTCTCTCTGACAAATAAATAAATAAAATCTTAAAAAAAAAAAAGTCCTTAAAATGGACGATTCATGATGAAGTATTGGGGGCAGAATTACATTTCAACATATATTTAATTATTCAACTATACACATAGACAACTCTATCTAGGGATATTTATTTATTTATTTATTCCTAGAATATTTAAATACATATTATTGTAATTCGTCTTTAAAAGAGATAACATGTTGCTTGTTCTCTCTGTCAGTATCTTTAGTGAGTAATCAGTGTTACTCAATTTGGGCTTGGCTGACTCAGCTGGTTAAGTGTCTGCTTTCAGCTCAGGACATGATAACAGGGTCCTGATTTGCCAGGAGCCTGCTTCTCCCTCTCCCTCTGTCTGCCCCTCCCCCCTGCTTGTGCGCTCTCTCTCACTCTCTCTCTCTCTGTCAAATGAATAAAATCTTTTAAAAAATAAAAAATAAAATAAAATAAAATAATAAAATAAAGTAAAATGACTGGGTGGCTTAAAACAACAACAACAACAAAAACCACATCTAAGCCCAAGCCCCACTCCTAGAGCTTCCAATTTCTGAGGTTCTGTTTATAACCTAGGTATTAAATTTTCTTAAGCTTCCAAGGTGATTGTGATTCACAGCCACAAAAAGTACCGCATCGCAAGTGAATCAGCGAACAAACACCATCTAGGCTCAAGGACTACAATAACAGTATAACATTGCATGAGAAGAGAAAGGAGTCCTACTCTATCTTACCCTAATGCAGCTTAATCCTTATTTTCAGTAAAAATTTTGACACAAACAACCTAATCACTAACTTTAAATTTTCTTTCCTGCCAAGATATTTAAGGATTTATATATATCAACACAATCTAAAATAGGTAGATTGCATAGATGTTGATATTCATATATGTTGTATTTAATGAAAAGTTTTAATTTTACTAAGACACTAAAGAAATGGCAAAGTCCATTTCTGAAATCTGAAATCAATGGCCTCTGGTCAAAATATCCACACTCTGGCACATCAACTCTGAGAGTTGGACAAGTTTCTTAAACTCTCTTTGTTTTAGTTTCCCCTTTTTGTGAGAGTGTTGGGATAGAAATCATCTGGGTTTTTTTAATTAAATATGAAAATGTATGAGAAATACTTAAAAACACTGAGAGAACTCAGTAAATGTTAGTCACTGTTAATATCATTTCATTAAGTGACAGGTTTTCATTGCCTAATAGGACAAGAAGGTCTGACACTTATTTGGCCTTAATATGTTCACAATTATTTTTATTTTACTAGATCTATTTCCAGTGAAGAATCTGGAGTCCTGCAGGATTTGAAAGTGGCAAGACTTCTTGTCACCTATAAAACAACCTCCTTACATTTAAATTTTAGTAAAATTCAGTACTCATCCTTTACCCACAACCTTTTGGCAAAAGCCCTCAGAGTGATATTCATTAGCTCTTCCTGCTGAAGTTTTTGATGTGTATATATGCTGAAGTATGTATTTAGAATCACTGAAAAGATGGTGGTTAACTTAAAATCTAAGCAATATTTAGTGTCATTCCAATGAGTTCCTGTTATGTTGTGGTTATGTATTTCATTACATTGAAATATTCTTATTTATCCCCATTCTCATATTAATCTCTTTTCTTGACATTAGTAATTGTATATCTCCTTTTTCATATCCCCAGTTTTCTACTGATATTTAGTCAAAAAAAGTAAGCTACGATGGTAATTTAATGTGCCTATGTGACTATTATCTGGTTTTATTTAAACTAGATGATTGCTTGCACTATTCCTTTTTAGCAAAATTTTAAATACGGGTCTTTGCTATAAATGATTTATGTATCACTGCCTCCACTGAAATATCCTCTACTTAAACTCATTTACATTCTTTGTTTTCTACTTTCTACTCATTGGGTTTTATGCTTTATGTGCAGTTCAGTGTGTCCTTACTTAGAGTCAGTTTTTTCCCTAAACAATATTATCACCATGGTAGAGCCCATCAAATTATGCATAATGACATATTTTCCTAAATTTTTAAAGACAGAGAAATACTGCTAATGAAATCTAGTACTTATGAAATAAGATTTCTTATTGATTTAACATCCACCTGCACATCTCGTGTATTTTTCTGGGGCTCATCTGTACTATTCGCTTAACTCACAGTAGAGGCACTTCACATTAGAGGACATGTCCTCTTTGATGCTTCAAATAGCTCCAAAGTACAGAGCTAGCAATGAACATTTGTTTTGAAAAATGATATCATACAAGCTATATACTGTGAAAATATATAGTTGTGGGATTTTTTTTTTTTTGCATTATCAAGGTTTGTGAATTTGGAAAGAAGAAAAAACATACACATGTTTTTAAAATGCCTATGACACAAAATTACATTTTGGAAAGCATTCTAAGCACGAGCCTTCAAAATTTAAGAAAAAGAACAGTCAAATTACCTACTAGCATAAGAGAAGAAAGAATAAATCTGTTTTAGTGATTTTTTTTTTCCAAGTCACTTTCTAGGTGGTGGAAAAGAGATTTCAATCTCTTAAGTTGGAAAAACCTATTGTCAAATTAATATTTAATTAAGCCAAGAAAGCAACAAAAGAAACTTTAAAATGTTGTTAAAATGTACAAATTCTAATAGATTTTGTTTCTTCCAAAAATTTGCACTATTTTTAAAACATGTAAGATATAAAAACATTGAAGTCTGAAGGAAAAAGGAGTGTGATAAGCCTGACTTACTAAAAAAAATTCAAATTATATGATATTCACTTAAGGAAAAGAAACAATTTTAAAATAAAAGTGCTCTGTAATTTTATTATAGATGACAACTATTCATCTAAAGAAAGATCATTAATATCTTGTCTATATAAGTGCAAGCCTAAAACAGCCTTTCAGTGTTCCCTATTGCCTATACATCTGTGTTGAGATCTAAAATGTTCGTTTTCCTACGTACGCATCTTATTAAATATAAAGACAATTTCATTAAAATTTAATAAATAGAAATCCACATGATGTGTTTCATATAATCAGAATTCCCTAGCTTTAGTTTATATAATACACGTGTACACATACCCAATGATACAGCTATGTTAATAAATCCTTAAGATCCTTTATGAAGTTCTATTGTTATCTCCAAGTAACAATGAGAAAAAAATGTTTGTATGAGGATAAGTAAACTTAATACTGCATTTTGACAAAAATAATTATTTTAACAAGTAATGTATATAATTATCATTTAAGGGAAACATAATAATTTTCATATTGTTATATTATAGATAATACATTATATAAACAGAGAGACCAGACAACGTAACAGTTAATTTTTTTTTTTTTTTACTTATTATGTGTCAGGCTCTTCACTCTTTTCTCAATTGTAATTTATTTAAGCCTCACAATGATCCAAAGTGAATTCTGCTATTGTTATTTGAATACTGCAAATAAGGAAAAACAAACTTAGACTTAGAAAATTAACTTAGAAACTTAGTTAACTTAGAAAATTAATTAAACTCCAAAAATTATACATTTTAAACTAATACTTTTGGCTTCTGTACATAATTTCTAATTTGTACAAACATGGAAAAACATATTGTAATATTTTAGAATGATTTAGGGAAAAACAGTAAACAAATCTGGAGTACTTTAAATATGATCTTTAAAATCAGTGTTAGCGTTTTAGTATTTAGTATTGACTCTATGATGTATCATAACTCATTATTTATTCAAGCTTGATAACCACATAAAAATGAAAGATTATTCCCATTTCACATATGAGGAAACTGAGCTTTAGAAAGATTAAGTGGATTGGAAACCAGGTGTCATTGACTCTAAATGTGCCTCCCCCCCCCCCACCAAACACTGCCTCTTCCTCAAGCCAATGAAGCTGCTCTCTGTATATTCATGAAATGAGAACATTATTGTTTTCTCAGTCAGCTACTTTATTTATTAATGGGCTGAATTATGTTCACCCAAAATTTGCATGTTGAACTCCTAACCCCCAGTACCTCAGAATGTGACTATTTTTGAAGACGGGGCTTTTAAAAAGTTAATTATGTTCAAAGGAAATCATTAGGGTAGATCCTACTCCAGTACGACGATATCCTTATAAAGGAGATTAGGGCACAGACACATACAAAGGGAAGATGATATAAGAACAGGAACTTCGGAGCACCTGGGTGGCTCAGTCAGTTAAGCATCTTACTCTTGATTTCAGTTCAGGTCACGATCTCAGGGTCATGATATTGAGCCCCGAGCTCCAAGTTGAGCTCTGCATTCCGCAGGGAGTCTGACTGAGATTCTCTCTCTTCCTCTTCCTCTGCCCCACCCCCACTCCCCACCCCTATCTCTAAAATAAATAAATCTTAAAACACACACACACACACACACACACACAGGGACTACAAGATGGCCATCTATCAGCCAAGAAGAGAGGCCCCAGAAGAAACAAACCCTGCTGACCTCTTGATCTCAGACTTCTATCTTTTAGAATTGTGAGGGAATTTTCTGTTGTTTTTTTCCTTACTGCTTGAAGCAGAAAAATCCCCAAACACATTCAACCAAGAAAATCATTCTGAGGCCAAATGTCCTAATAGGGAAGAGAGGATTACTGGTCTCTTCTAAAATTGGGACAAAGATAGTGGCCAATGTGCTAAGGATAGCCAAGTCCACTGAGTCAGCCATGAGTCCTGCTTTAACCTTCTTCTCCTTCTGGTCGTCCAACACTTTCTTTGCACAGAACTACAAATGTAATGTATGAGAGAATCTCATTCCTTTCACAACCTACATTTTTAGTGAGACTAAAGTTGGATTGAAAACAGGCACTAAAATTTACTGGCTTCGTGGCATTTTACTTAACTATTGGACCCCTTTTTATTCTCTATAAACAGAGGGGATAAAACTGGTAAGTCAATCCCCAGCCCCACGTCCCAGTCTACCCAATCCACAAATCTTCCTTCCAAATAAATGACACTATTCACTCATTTTCTCCAGCCATGTTTTTGGAGCATTATGGATTTCCTCTTTCTTACACAACTCACATAAAAAATGTCAGCAAATCCTACTGGCATTAGCTTCAAAATATATCTAGAATCTAACCAATTGCTATCACCTCTGTTGATAACTACCATAATCTAAGGTAGAGCCTTTCAAATTGTACTAGGCAATACAAAAAAACCCCAAAGATCATTCAATGCAATCATAGTTTTAAGGAATAAATTTTCAGATTGTCAAATTCCCTATATTCATGATCTTAATAACACTTACCTGTAAATCTGTATACAGAGGATGTATTTTCTAAACCTACCAAAAAACAAGTCAAAAACAAAAACCAAAAAACCCAAGACATAGCCACATCTTTTTAAAAGTTTATTTTTACTTTTATTTCTATTTTTATTCCAGTATACAGTATTACATTCATTTTAGGTGTATAATATAGTGATTCAACAAAACTATACATTACTCAGTGCTCACCAGGATAAGCATACTCTTAATCCCCTTAACCTATTTCATTGATCTTCCCATCCACCTTGCCTCTGGTAACCATCCATTTTTTCCCTATAGTTAGAAGTCTGTTTTATGTTTTGTCTCTTTTTTTCTTTGTTTTGTTTCTTAAATTCCATATATCAGTAAAATCATATTATTTGTCTTTCTCTGACTTATTTCACTTGGCATTATGCCCTCTAGATCCATCCATGTTGTTGCCAATGACAAGATTTCATTCTTTTTTATGGCTGAGTAGTATTCCACTGTGTGTGTGTGTATGTGTGTAAGTGCGTGTGTGTTTAGTCCGCATTTTCTTTATTCATCTATTAATGGACGCTTAACCTTGCTTCCATAATTTGGCTATTGTAAATAATGCCGCAGTAAACATAAGGGTGCATATATCTTTTCGAATTAGTGTTTTTGTATTCTTTGGGTAAATATCCAGTATTGGAATTACTGGATTGTATGGTAATTCTATTTTTAATTTTTGAGGAACCTCCATACTGTTTTCCACAGTGGCTGCATCAGTTTGCATTCCCACCATCAGTGCACTAGGGTTCCTTTTTTTCCATATCCTCACCAACACTTTTTGTTCATGTGTTTTTTATTTTGGCCATTCTGACCAGTATAAGGTGATATTTCATTGTAGTTTTGATATTCATTTCCCTGATGATGAGCGATGTTGAGCATTTTTTCATGTGTCTGTTGGCCATCTGTATGTCTTCTTTGGGGAAATGTCTGCTCATGTCTTCTGCCCTTCTTTAAATTAGATTATTTATTTTTGTTTTTACTTTTTTTGGTTGTTTGTTTTTGGTGTTGAGTTATGTAAGTTCTTTACGTATTTTGGATACTAACCCTTTATTGGACGTGTCATTTGCAAATATCTTCTCCCATTTAGTAGGTTGTCTTTTAGTTTTGTTGATTGTTTCCTTTGCTGCAAAGAAGCTTTTTATTTTAATGTAGTCCCAATAGTTTATTTTCGCTTTTGTTTCCTTGCCTGAGGAGACATAACTAGAAAGATGTTGCTATGGCCAATGTCAAAGAAATTTACTGCCTGTGCTCTCTTCTAGGATTTTTATGGTTTCAGGTCTCACATTTAGGTCTTTAATCCATTTTGAATTTATCTTTGTGTATTGTGTAAGAAAGTGGTCCAGTTTCATCCTTTTGCATGTAGCTGTCCAACTTTCCCAACACCATTTGTTAAAGAGATTGTCCTTTTTGTACTGCACGTCCTTGCCTCCTTTGTTGAAGATGAATTGACCATATAATCCTGGGTTTATTTCTGGGCTCTCTATTCTGTTCCCTTGATCTTATGTGTCTATTTTTCTGCCAATACCATACTATTATATTACTAAAGCTCTGTCATGTATCTTGACATCTGGGATTATGTTATCACAAAATCATAACTGGATTATATCTTCAGTTTTGTTCTTTTTCAAGAATGCTTTGGCTATTTAAGGATTTGTGTGGTTCCATACAAGTTTCGGGGTTATTTATTCTAGTTCTGTGAAAAATGCTATTGGTATTTTGTTAGGGATTGTATTAAATCTGTAGACTGCTTTGGGCAGTATGGACATTTTAACAATGTTTGTTCTTCCAATCTATGAACACAGAATATCTTTCCCTTTGTTTATGTCATCTTCAATATCCTTGATTAATGTTTTATAATTCTCAGAGTTCAGATTTTTCATCCCCTTAGATAAGTTCACTCCTAGGTTCTTAATTATTTTTGGTGCAATTATAAATGGGATTGTTTTAATTTCTCTTTCTCCTACTTCATTATTAGTGTATAGCTATGCAATGGTTTTTGTATATTGATTTTGTATCCTGTGACCTTACTGAATTCATCTATTAGTTTTAGTAGTTTTTTGGTGGAGTCTTTAGGGTTTTCTATGTATACTATCATGTCATCTGCAAATAGTGAAAAGTTTACCTCTTCCATACCAATCTGGATGCCTTTTATTTCTTCTTCTTGTTTGATGGCTGTGGCAGGACTTCTGGTACTATGTTGAATAAAACTGGTAAGAGTGGACATCCTTGTCTTATTCCCAATGTTACGGGAAAACTCAGTTTTTCACCATTAAGGATGATGTTAGCTGTGTATTTTTCATAAATGGCCTATATTCTGCTGAGCTATGTTCCCTCTAAACTACTTTACTGGGTGCTTTTATCATGAATGTATGTTGTACTCTGTCAAATGGTTTTTCTGCATCTACTGGAATGATCATATGGTTCTTATCCTTTCTCTTCTTGACGTGATGTATCAAGTTGATTGATTTGTGAATGCTGAACCACTCATGCATTCCAGGAATAAATTCTACTTGATTGCGATGAATGATTTTTTTAATGTACTGTTGGATTTGGTTTGCTAATATTTTATTGAAGAATTTTGCATCTATGTTCATCAGACATATTGGCCTGCAGTTCTCTTTTTTGTAGTGTCTTTATCTGATTTTGGTCTCAAGGTAATGTTGGCCTCACAGAACGAATCTGGAAGCTTTTCCCCCTCTTCTACTTCTTGGAATAATTTCAGAAGAATAGGTATTAACTCTTCTTTATATGTTCAGTATAATTCATCTGTGAAGCCATCTGGTCCTGGATCTTTGTTTCTTGGGAGTTTTTTGATTCCTGATTCCATTTCAATGCTGGTAATCAGTCTGTTCAAATTTTCTATTTCTTCCTTATTAAGTATTGGGAGGTTTTATGTTTCTATGAATTTATTTATTTCTTCAAGTTGTACAGCTTGTTGACATATAATTTTTCATAATATTTTCTTATAATCCTTTGTATTTCTGTGGTGTTGGTTGTTATTTCTCCTCTTTCATTTCTGATTTTGAGTCCTCTGTTTTGTTTTTGTTCTTTTTGATGAGTGTGGCTAAATGTTTATCAATTTTTTTATCCTTTCAAAGAATCAGCTCCTGGTTTCATTGATGTGTTCTTTTGCTTTTTTTTTAAATTTCTATTTCATTTATTTCTGCTCTAATCTTTATTATTCCCTTCCTTCTACTGGTTTTGGGATTTTTTGTTCTTCTTTTTCTAGCCCCGTTAGGTGTAAGTTGAGGTTGTTTATTTGACAATTTTCTTGCTTCTTGAGGCCCATATTGCCATAAACTTCTCTCTAGAACAGCTTCTGCTACATCCAAAACATTTTGGATGGCTGTGTTTTCATTTTCAATTGTCTCCATGTATTTTTTGATTTCCTCTTTGATTGCTTGGTTGATCCAATCATTATTTAGTAGGAAGTTACTGAACCTCATGTATTTGTGTTCCTTCCAGATTTTTTCTTGTGGTTGATTTCTAGTTTCATAACATTGTGGTTGGAAAAGATGCCTGGTATGACTTCAGTTTTTTTGAACTTGTTGAGACTTGTTTTGTGGCCTAACATGTGATCTATTCTGGAGAACGTTCCAAGCGTGCTTGAAAAGAATGTGTATTCTGCTGTTTTAAGATAGAATGCTCTGACTATATCTCGGATACATCTGGTCCAATGTGTCATTCAAAGCCACTGTTTCCTTGTTGATTTTCTGTTTGGATAATCTATCCATTGATGTAAGTGGAGTTCACTATTATCATATTACTATTGATTATTTCCTTTATGTTATTAGATGCTTTATGTATTCGGGTGCTCCCATGTTGGGTTCATAAATATTTAAAATAGTTTTACCTTCTTGTTGGATTCTTTTATGATTATGTAGTGTCCTTCTTTGTCTCTTGTTAGAGTCTTTGTTTTAAAGTCAATTGTATATATTAATTTTAAAAAAAAGTCAATTTTGTCCAATATAAGTATTGCTACCCTGGCTTTCTTTTCACTTCCATTTGCATAGTCTGCAGAAGCATGCAGAGGTGGGGTGTGCTGTTAGCTAGCTAGGTGGAGAGTGTTGCCCTGTGCTGGGTCCTGCATGTGTCCTTGTATCTAGGCTGGGATTGGGGGTAAGGGAAATGGCACCAATTAGGTCTTTTATTCTTGGAGAAGTCTCCAAAAAATACCTATCCCTTCAGCACATGCTCTAAAATTAGCAAATGAATCTTCCTGTATACCTCAGGTGTTATTCAAACTGCTGTTTTTATGCTGTTTTCTGTGGGGTTGTTTGTTGTGCTATCTCTCTAAGGTGGGGACTCAGTTTCCTATCACCCTCAAGTTCTCCCAGAACCAAGCCCCTGATTTTTAAAATTCTAGCTGTTAAGCCCCACTGACTGTAAGAACTCACAAAGTTAGGCCCCTCTTGTTTTCAAACACAAATGTTCCGGGGATTCATCTTCCCAGTGTAGGTCTTCAATGCCTGGGGTACCTAGTGTAGTGGTCTGTTCCTCTCCCCTTTCCATAACCCTATGTCCCTCTTTCCTGCAGACACTCCTGTGGCTCCACTGGCTCCCAATTGTGTCTCTATCCTTCCTACCTTCTTTGATATGGTATCTTCTCTACATTTAGCTGTGAAGAGTCTGTTTTGCCACTCTTTGGGTTGTTTTTCTGAGTTATTTACACTGATGTGCGTGTAGTTGTATCTGTGGGATGAGGTGAGCTTAGGATCCTCCTACTCCACCATCTTTCCTGGAAGTTGTCACTTATCTTAATATGGTGCATTATTCTGCAGTGTGAAAAATGCTGAGGCACCAAAAAAAGGTAGAACTAAATATTGGTTTGGGGAGATATCTATAAGGATTAACAAAGGAACTTCAAAATCATAGACCTTTGTTTCAAGTAGTAAACATATTTCTCAAAAAAATATAGAATCAATCCATTGCATTGGAAATAGAATTAAGGATTTCATTTTTTAGAGTAGTTTTAAGTTCACAGCAAAAATTGAGAGGAAGGTACAGAGATGTCTTATGTACCCTCTGCCCTCACACATTAATAGCCTTCTCCATTATTAACTTCCCTTATCAGAGTGATTCATTTGGTGCAACTGATGAAACTACACTGATAAATTCTTCTAAATTTCATAGTTTACATTAGGGTTTACTCTTGGTGATAAAAATGTATGAATTTGGGTAAATGCATAATGATAAAAATCCATCATTATGATATCATACAGAGTATTTTCACTAAAGATTGTGTGTCCCACCTATTCACCCCACCTTTTCCCCTAAACTTTGGTAACACTGATCTATTCACTGTCTTCATATTTTTGCCTTTTTTAAACTGTCTATATAGAATGTAGACTTTTCATACTGGACTCTTTCACTTAATAATATATATTTATTTCTTCCATGTCTTTTATGGCTTGATAGCTCATTTCTATCCAGCACTGTATAATATCCCACTGCCTGGATGTACCACAGTTTATGTATTCTTTCACCTACTGAATGACATCTCGGTTGCTTCCAGGTTTTGGCACATTTGAATAAAGCTGCTCTACACACCTGTGTACAAGTTTTTGTGTGAACACGATTTTTCAAATCCTTTGCACACAAATACCAAGGAGTGCAATTTCTGGATCATATATTTAGTTTTTGTTTTGTAAGAAACTGACAAACTGTCTTCCAAAGTGGCTGTACCATTTTGTATTCCATCAGCAATAATGAGAGTCCCTATTGTTCCACATCCTGGCCAGTATTTGGTGTCATGAATGTTCCAGATTTGGACCATTCTAATAGATGTGTGGTGGCATCTCACAATTGTTTAATTTGCATTTCCCTGATTACATGATGTGCAGCATCTTTTCATGTGCTTATTTGACATCTGTATATGTTCTTCGGTGAGGTGTCTATTAAGGTCAAGTGCACATCTTTCACTTTGGTTGTTGTTCTCTTACTGTTGACTTTTTTAAGAGTTCTTTGTGTATTTTGGATAATAGTCCCACATCAGATATATCTTTTGTAAATATTTTCTCCCAGTCTTGCTTTTCTTCTCACCCTCTTAACACTGTCTTTCACAGAGCAGGAGTTTTTAATTTTAATAAAGTCCAGCTTGCCAAGTCTTTCATGGATAAGGCTTTTGTTATCAGATCTTGAAAGTCCTTGCCATACCCAAGATCATCTAGGTTTTCTCCTATATTATCTTCTAGGAGATATCTTCTAGTAGTTTTATAGTTTTGCACTTTACTTTTAAGTCTGTTATGCATTTAGAGTGAATTTTTGTGAATTCAAAGTCTGTGTATAGATTGTTTTTTGCATGTGGATGTTCAATTGTTCTAGCACTATGTGTTGAAAAGACTATATTGATTCCACTGTATTCCCTTTGCTCCTTTGTCAGACATCAGCTGGCTATATTTAAGTGAGTCTATTTTTGCACACTCTCCTCTGTCCCAGTGATCTATCCATCTATTCTTTCACCAATACGACATTGTCTTGATTACTGTAATTTTTTTTTAAATGTTATTATGTTATGTTAGTCACCATACAATACATCATTAGTTTTTGATGTGGTGATCCACGATCCATTGTTTTCGTATAACACCCAGTGCTCCATGCAGTACGTGCCCTCCTTAATACCCATCACCAGGCTAACCAATCCCCCCCTCTCTAAAACCCTGTTTGTTTCTCAGAGTCCATAGTCTCTCATGGTTCATCTCTCCCTCCGATTTCCCTCCCCTTCATTTTCCCTTCCTTCTCCTACTGTCCTCCCTGCTATTCCTTATGTTCCACAAATAAGTGAAACCATATGATAATTGACTTTCTCTGCTTGACTTATTTCACTTAGCATAACCTCCTCCAGTCCCATCCATGTTGATGTAAAAGTTGCGTATTCATCCTTTCTGATGGCTGAGTAATATTCCTTTGTATATATGGACCACATCTTCTTTATCCATTCATCTGTTGAAGGGCATCTCAGCTCTTTCCACAGTTTGGCTATTGTGGACATTGCTGCTATGAACATTGGGGTGCATATGGCCCTTCTTTTCACTACCTCTGCGTCTTTGGGGTAAACACCCAGTAGTGCAATTGCTGGGTCATAGGGTAGCTCTATTTTTAAATTTTTGAGGAACCTCCACACTATTTTCCAAAGTGGCTGTACCAACTTGCATTCCCACCAACAGTGTAAGAGGGTTCCCCTTTCTCCACAACCTCTCCAACATTTGTTGTTTCTTTCCCTGTCCATTTTTGCCATTCTAACTGGTGTAAGGTGGTATCTCAGTGTGGTTTTTGATTTGAATTTCCCTGATGGCTAATGATGATGAACATTTTTTTCATGTGTCTGTTAGTCATTTGCATGTCTTCTTCAGAGAAGTGTCTTTTCATATCTTCTGCACACTTTTTGACTGATTTGTTTTTTGGGTGTTGAGTTTGAGAGGTTCTTTATAGATCTTGGATACCAGCCCTTTATCTGTAGTGTCATTTGCAAATATCTTCTCCCATTCTGTGGGTTGCCTCTTTGTTTTATCGACTGTTTCCTTTGATTACTGTAGCTTTGTAGTCAGTCTTAAAATTAAGTAGTGTCAGACCTTCAACTTTGTTATTTTCCTTCAATATTATTTTGGTCATTCTGGGTATTTTGCCTCTTTATAAACTTTAGAATCAGTTTGTCAATATCCACAAAATAATTTTCTGGGATTTTGATAGGGAATGTACTGAATCTATAGATCAAATTGTGAAGAACTGACATCTTGATAATATCAGATCTTCCTGCTTATGATCATGGAATATCTATTTATTTAGTTTTTTAATTGCATTCAGTAGAGTTTTTTTAAGTGTTCCTCACACAGATCTTGTACATGTCTCAGATTTATACATATTTTATTTTTTTTGGATACTAATTATTTTTTTTTTTTAGAGAGAGAGCACAGGTGGGGGCAGAGTGGCAGAGGGAGAGGAAGAGAGAGAATCTTAAGCAGTTTCCATGCCCAGCGCAGAGCCTGAAATGGGGCTTGATCTCACAACACTGAGATTATGACCTGAGCTGAAATCAAGAGTTGAACACTTAACCGACTGAACCACCCACCTGTCCCAATGGTATTATGTTTTTAATTTCAAATTCCACTTATTTATTACCATTACAGGGAAACTACTGACTCTTGTATATTAACCTTATATTCTGCAATCTTATTATAATTGTTTATTATTTCCAGGATTTTGGTGTTATTGTTGATTCTTTTGGATTTTCTACATGTACAATTATCCCATCCGTAAATAAAGACAGTTTTATTTCTTCCTTCTCAGTTTGCATGCCTTGTATTTCCTTTTCCTGTTATAACATTAGCTAGGATGAAATAGAATTTTTTAATGAAATAAAAATTACTAAAAGAGTAAGAAACTTAATGGTGAATTGGTATAGAAAGTTTCAAATTCACTGAACTATAACAATGATTTTAAAAGATAAATCATATTGTGACTTCTCAATTCACACTGAATAAAATCCACTTCTTTATAATAGTTTATGAGTTCTTGCATGATCTGCCCACATTGCCTCACATTTGATGCCCCTCGTCTCTTGCAACATTAATGCTCCCCCATATGCCTCCAGCCACAATTATTCCTTGCATTTCCTCAAATGTGCCATATATTCTTTGCCTCAGAGCCTTTGCACTTGCTATTCTGTCTGCCTGGTACTCTCTTTTCCCAGAATCATATGATTCATTCTCTTAAAAAGCTTTAGGTCTGTGCTCAAAACTCACTTTATCAGGCAAATATTCTGGGTCATTGTATATAAAACTGTAATACCCAAACCTATCTGACACTTTCTATTTCTCCTAACCTGCTTTATTAATTTTACTACATATATCACATCCTGACATTATATTAGTAACCTTCATAAGACTGTTTTGGATTTTGACTGATTATCACATATGTCAATGAAAGTAAGTGTAAAGTAGGACTTCAATGAGTATTTGTTAAATTAACAAATAAACATTACTCCTCTCCTAAAATCTTCCTGGTTTCACATTACATCCATAATAAATAGGCTGTAGGGTAAAGTGGGGAGTATAGCTGAGGACTGACTTACCAGTTTTATTATTGCCAGTCTACAGGATCCTATATGACCAGAATTCTGACTAACTCCTCAATCTCTTTCCTCCAGTTCCACAATACGATTTCTTGATATTTCTCAAATCTGTCCAGCATATTCCCTCCTTAGGTACTTTGAACCAGCAGTTTCCTCTGTGTAGAAAGCTCTTTCCTCAGGTATTCCTAGGATGCCTTCTTTACCTCATTCAAGTGTCTACTAAAATGCCACCTATCACCTCTATGAGTCCCAAGAGGGGACTTACTAGACTCCTGTATCCATCACCCTCTATCCCACAGCACTCCTCACCCCCTTGGCATTATATTACATATGTTTTATATCTGGATTTCCTTCCTTTGATCACAAAGACAGTGGCATTTATTTTTTCACTATTTTATACCCAGCGATTAGAATTCCTAGTATACTAGTAGCTTCTCACCTAATATCTGATGAACCACTGAATACCTAGTTCATAGGGTTGTTCTTGACGTAAATAATATAATATGTTGTATTATTAATATAAAAGAGCTAGTCTAGCACCTACCAATGTAATAAATATTAATTCAATAATAATAGTAATACTCAAATAGCATTTACAATGTACAAATCACTTTCCTAACTTTTTGCTCATTTAAGTTTTATAGAAACCCTATCATGTGTATAGTATTAATCCCATTTAGTAGATGAAGAAATTAAGACAGATTAATTTGTTCTAACTCTCAGTCAATAAGTGGCAACACTAGGAACTGAAATCAGATAACCTGACCCCAGGATGTATGCTTTTTAAAATTCTTCAATAGCTTCCAATTTAACCCCATCTGTTTTTTATCTATACTGCTTTGAGAAAAATTAATCAGTATAATCAGAAATATGGAAATTTAAGAATTAGTGACAATGAGGACAGAGTTTCTTTTGTCAGTTTCAGAGTTCACACTACAATCATCTTTGTATTTCCCCTATTATTATTATTATTATAACTATTAATATCTGTAATCCATAGTAGAATAAACCATCAGTGGCCAGATCTGTTATTAACAAAGGTATCTCTGGTTCCTAGTATAGGGTTAGTATAAAATAGGTGATCATTAAAAATTTACTGAAAAAATTAATGCATGCATAAAAACTTTATAACTGTGAAAAAGTCTCTAAGTTAGTTGATAATATTTCCAGGGATCTTCGCTTAGTTAATTCTCTAGTAATTCACAGAGCAGTTTTTCTCATTGTGCTATTTTATTTTTTAATAATTTTTTATTGTTAGGTTAATCACCATACATTATATCATTAGTTTTTGATGTAGTGTTCCATGATTCATTGTTTGTGCATAACACCCAGTGCTCCATGTAGAATGTGCACTCTTTAATACCCATCACCAGGCTAACCCATCCCCCCACCCCCTCCCCTCCAGAACCCTCAGTTTGTCTTTCAGAGTCCATCGTCTCTCATGGTTCGTCTCCCCCTCCGACTTACTCCCCTTCATTCTTCCCCTCCTGCTATCTCCTCCTTTTTTTTTCTTAACATATATTGCATTATTTGTTTCAGAAGTACAGATCCGTGATTCATCAGTCTTGTATACTTCACAGTGCTCACCATAGCACATACCCTCCCCAATGTCTATCACCCAGCCACCCAATCCCTCCCACCCCCCACCATTGCAGCAACCCTCAGTTTGTTTCCTGAGATTAAGAATTCCTCATATCAGTGAGGTCATATGATACATGTCTTTCTCTGATTGAATTATTTCACTCAGCATAACCCCCTCCAGTTCCATCCACGTCATTGCAAATGGCAAGATCTCATTCCTTTTGATGGCTGCATAATATTCCATTGTGTATATATACCACCTCTTCTTTATCCAGTCATCTTTCGATGGACATCATGGATCTTTCCACAGTTTGGCTATTGTGGACATTGCTGCTATAAACATTGGGGTGCATGTACCCCTTTGGATCCCTACATTTGTATCTTTGGGGAAAATACCCAGTAGTACAATTGCTGGATCGTATCGTAGCTCTATTTTCAACTATTTGAGGAACCTCCATACTGTTTTCCAGAGTGGTTGCACCAGCTTGCATTCCCAACAACCGTGTAGGACGGTTCCGCTTTCTCCACATCCCCGCCAATATCTGTTGTCTCCTGACTTGTTAATTTTAGACATTCTGATGGGTGTGAGGTGGTATCTCATTGAGGTTTTGATTTGGATTTCCCTGATGCCGAGCGATGTTGAGCACTTTTCCATGTGTTTGTTGGCCATTTGGATGTCTTCTTTGGAAAAATGTCTGTTCATGTCTTCTGCCCATTTCTTGATTGGA